>NC_139235.1:29416177-29717850 GCF_977018435.1 Lepisma saccharinum
TGATTGCAAGGCGACGACGCTACCACTGCGCCATCGGGGACTTCAAGTTTTAAAAGAAGGAAAAGAGTCGTTGGCGAAAGGTGAGCTGAATTTCTGTACTCCGACAGGTAGAAAACAGCCCAGGAAAGAGCGAATACAAATTTCGTTGAACATCCTTAGACCATTCCGCTCCCTCCAGGTTGCAACACTGCTAACCAACGTCGCTGCGAAGAATGGAGTGGGGAAATGTGGTGTGAGCTGCGCAACAGCTATTTGCAGCGTCTTGTTTTTAAACTTGTCAAGTTATATAAATACCGGTTCCGACTTTGTTACGGACTCTCTTATGCTCTCAGATTTTCAGGCTCCCAGATCGCAGAAAGTGGCCATCCCTCAACGGATTAGACCGTTTTTTTGGATGCATCGATACACGTAGAGAGTAAGCGACGTATGCGTAGGGACCTCTGCGTGATAAACTGCGGGGATGATATAGTGCTATGCTAAATAGTGCAAACCACACAGCAACATGCCACCTGTTTTGCTGTCAGCCGTACGTTTGACAAAGCAGAATACCACATGAATTTCCCCTCCCCATGAACTAGAACAAGTTGATTGGTTCAAGGGTTCACGTGACCCTCTCTATCTTTGAAACGAAAAGATAAAAATAGAATTTCAAGTTGGTTCTATCGCAGTAGAGTTAAGCAACGCACATAACACTTTCCAGGGATGTATTTCAGGATCTAGGTGTGCCATTTTTATTGCTGGTGACTGTACATGCAACAGCCCTTTGAGAGCCAAAGCCTGCCAGGCGACAGATCGCGTGGTCAGCCCGTCGAGTCCCATCGCCGCTGTTTTCTGGCCTTCGAGACCAGAGTCCATGCACGTAGACATACAGAAATAATCGATGAGGTTCAACGTACAGCAGCCCAAGGATTGCACAAATTTCATTGCTACAATTTTAATTGATTTATTTGATTTATTTTACTTCGCTTTTTTTTGCCACTTTGAGTGATGATATAATGAAAGTGCACTCACAAAGTACACCCCTGTCCAGGCCGGAATTCGAATTCGGAACCCCTAGGGTAGTTGAATATTTTGAATATTTCTTTACAAATTATCGTTAAAAATAAATTAATTGAGGTAACTATGTAATGCCCGATAATTCTTCAAATAACGGCGATACTCACTTGTATTTAGTAATTGAGTGGTAGCGGAAATTTACTATTTTAAGGGGGAGAGTCACAAAGAATGGACTTGGAAAATCTATTTTTGTATCTTTCGTCGAGAGACAGGGAGGGTCTCATGAACCGCTGAATCAATCGGCTTTGTCCAGCTGCCGTGCTGAGAGGCGTGTAGCAAGCGGTAGCAACACCGCTTTTCACCCCTTCAACTGGAGGCGGAAAGTCTGGGTTTCCTCAAGTCCATTCTTTGGCCGGGCGGACTTTAGGTCTTTCTTGCTGCTGCAGCTGCAGATTACTGTTGCCAACTTCGCTCTCTTGGAGTCAGATCTGGCTCTTTCGTGCACTCGTTTGGCTGTGAACTGTGGCATCCGCCCCCTGCCCCACTATGATGCCACCACTGCCTCCGGCCCACAAAGACCAACTTTTTGACATGAATGTACATTTTGCACATGACGTGATTTTGTTATATTGGCTGCGTCACGCAGGCCCTCTTACTTATTTTTATATAGCGCTGTGGCTGAGGTGAAGATAACAATATTGTTACCCAGAAATCCTTTATTTTCGATTTCATATCAGCATCAGTGGATTATTGAGATGGGTGTAGCCGCCAAATGTAGACGGTGAAAATTAAGAATAAATTGCCATCACTTTAAAGCTAACGGAAATAGCAGTGTCCCCACCCCTCTGACACCTAAAAGTACCCTAGGGTGCACTTTATGTAGCCTTCGTTAATCTAGCTCCCTGAAAGTCATCTTTAGCTCTACTAATGGTGAAATGTAGATCTTTTATGTACATCAGGTTTGGCAACACTGGCAAGATGGCCGTATGAGGCAAGGAGAAATGCATTGGGTTTATGGGATCATTATTTTATTCGTTCTCTCTGGAATATTAAACATTCAATGATGTAGAAAAGTACATGGACGGAAGAGAACACGTTGAACTATGTCATAGTAGAAGGAAAAGTCGAAACTCCTATTTGATTAGCCATAACTTGAAGTTGAAGTTGATTTCTCATAAGGAATGCATGGGATTCTGTAAAAACTTTATCATATTTTTCAAACATCGTGTCTAGCTTACTAATCAACTTGATAAACAGTTTCCACTTGCAACATGGAGAGAAATTCATACTCTCTTGCATACCAATCCCTTTTTTAAATAGCAGTGCCAAATCCGTCGATATTGAAATAAATAAATGCACAACTGGTGCGTAATTGTCACTCTTCGCCTTAACCGTAATTTCTTCAGTAACATTTTTCGTGTCTATGTCCAGAAATGGAACGAGAGTAGCTACCGTGGAATGGAAATTTACTTATAGACCGGGAGAAAAGGGAAGTAACAACCCTTGGATATCCACCACAGACCACCCCTTTCCGCACTTAACCCCATCAAAAAGATAAAGTCAACCGTGACTCGTAAAAATACAAAAAATAAAAGAAGAACGTTCTGTTAGCCAAACACTAGCGACACCTGGCCACGTGCAGTGCAAGCTTTCAAAAGCAAAAGCAAGGGGAGGGAGGGAAAGGTAATGTTTGTCTTGAGCTTTCCAGCGGTCCTTTTCGACTCTCTCCAAAGGTTGTGAATTTTCGTTGTTTATCTTGAAGAGGAAGTTCTTCGCTTTGAGAACAAAGTTTGTCCATTTTTAAGGAGTTCGAGGACCTACTCTGACAAACGGTGATGTTTGCACGAAAAAGGACATGCTGTGAATGACGGGTAAGAAAGTTCGCGATGGCTCAATAAATACGATGTCCAAAGCAAATTTCCGGTCGCGATACAATGCAAATGCAAGTGACTTGTCTTTTCGTCCATGTCCAGGCAACGGCAAATATATTATTAGGCAAATTGTCCATCACCATTTTTATTCGCTTTTATTCTTGACACTGTGGTGTTCTAAGGTAGGGTGTCTGTTGATGTGAAACAGACATTGTCCTTTGCTTATTGATGATTATACTGTATTTCATTTCATAATCATCATATCGTGGACCATAGGCGTGCGCACGGGGGGGGGGGCAAAGGGGGGTAGTTGCCCCTCCTCATACTCTCACTTAGAAATAAATGTAGTGTAGAGACATTTTATTACCGTTATTAAACAATATTATTCTCTTTCAAAAAATAAAGTCTTTTTAAGCCGACGAAAGTTCCAAGCAACAAAGGCGGGTTTATTTCCAATTTATGTAATTGGACCATCTCACTTCTTTCTCCAGCAAATTACTTATTATCAAGACTCATGCATTTTATTCGTTAGCCTAGTTGTGTTACACCTATGTGGCCGACGCAGAACAAATTGGTCACAAACACAGGCGGCTATTAGGGGGGCGGTTGCCCCCACTTTTTATTTATTTATTTATTTACCACAGAATTCCGAATACAGCTTAGGCCATTTTACATTGGAATATAATAACAATGGAAATAACAAAAAATAACAATGGAAGTAACAATAAATAATAATAACATAAACTAAAATACATAATTTTTCCCTTCATACTTCACGTTTGTACATACATACATATGAGATAAAGTGGATTACATGTTCTTACACAGTAGCTTTATAAAACGTGACTGGTTTTCAAAAATATCAACTTGGTTTGGTAGACTGTTGTATTGGCTGAGTAGTCTTTGGAAGAGAGAACGCTGTGTTAGGCTTAATCTGGGTTTCTGATATGTGAAAAGCTGAGTGTTCCTTGTGGTGCGCGACGGTACTCGAAAGTGAATTTCTTGAAGAAGGCGATCACTTCTTATGTTCCCATTGGTTATTTTATGGAGGAAAATATGGTCTGCAAGTATGTGTCTATAATGAGGGGTATGCATATTTATCATTTTCAGAAGGATGGACTTTTGTAAATGTTTTCTGGATGAAATTCGGTGACGAACAATGGCCAGGAAGAAATTTAGAACAGAATTTAGTCTATCTAATTTTGAGACCAGATCGGAGAACAGTATTCAAGCTTAGGTGAAACAAAGATTTGTAAAAAGTGCCGAGAGCAGACATGTTGTTTATTTCAGTAAAACGATAGAGGAGATCCAGCATACGCATGGAACTCTTAGTGACTGCAGAGATGTGGTCAGAAAAGGTTTCTGCCAGTGTTGCCTCTGCACTATGCTAAACCTTATATACGAGGGAAAGTAAAATGTCTTTGCCTCCTAGTTTTGGAACCCAATCGCCGCCACTGGTCACACATTGGAAATAAATTCTTCTAATATAGTGATTTTCGGTGGGTGAGAACACACACAATATACTCACGTGTTTAGTACTCATCAATACAATAAAACAGTGAGGTGGAAAAAAGTTTTTCTTTCTTCGAATGAGCTTTCATCAAGGCTATTGCCCCCTCCCCTTAATCAGAGGGTCTGCGCACCCCTATGCTGCGGAAAACAGACTGAATGAAAATGATGATGGGCAATTCGCCTGCTGTTTCTTTTGCCGTGCAGAGGACTGTGCAGAGGTGTCATCATTTCTAACTACCAGGCATCAACGGTGGCACAATTTTTTCGGCGCGCTGGCTGGGCTTAAGTATTGATAAAAAATGCCCGCTTTAGACGAAATCATTTCTCTTAGCATTTATGCTTCCAAAAATCCTACAGCATTTTGTTAGCAGACAGTATTTCCAGGGAGGCATTTCCTGTTAGCATTTACCACTGCCACGCGAAGAGTGCAGAGAACGCTAGATAAGCTAATTAATTTTTCCATATATGCACTGTACACGCTATAAAGCATGTATTTAAGCAGCGCCATTGATTTGTACCTAATATTTTATTATAGAGCACGTTATTCCTTTCGATTGAATAGTCATCGGCTTGGAACTCTTGGGAAAAAATAATTTACTGAAAATTATCACAATAAGCGCCAACTTAAGGTGGACAACTTTCTGCTCTACAAATTTCTCACGAAGTATCTACATTATACAGGGTATGAAATCATTGAAGACTGGTGGAGGGAGGAAGATAGTAATTTCTACACACACACACACATATATATATATATATATATATATATATATATATGAATATTTATAATGTTATTAAATATAAAATACAATTAATTACTAAATTTTAAAAAAACAACATTAAACACATATTTATAAAGTAGCAAATTCCTTTACTAACTGGTTAAATGTGTCAATAAATTACAAAATATTTGAAAATGTTTTATTTTTTGTAACTTTTTGTTTAGCTTTTGCTCAATTTTATAAGAAATGTATTATAATTTATAATTATATTTGACTTGCATTCTTGTTATACTTTTCTTGTGTGCATATTGTTATTGGTATAGCTATGTTAAAGATATCTGAAAAAGGAAGAGAGAGAGAGAGAGAGAGAGAGAGAGAGAGAGAGAGAGAGAGAGAGAAAGAAAGAAAGAGATAGAGAGAAAGCATTCAACACTTATAACAACACTATTTTCTGTGTTTTCGATATTATCCTTCATGAAGTACATAAGAAATGAAAACTATATTTTGTTGTTAGAACACAAACTCTCCCCCCCCGGAAATTTTCGGTGGGGGGATTTTTGAGGTCAAGCTTGTTGGTGGGGGAAATCCCCCTGTTCCCCCAGGATTTCGCACCCTGACATTATACATAAAAAATAATGTTTTCAATCTTGTCCCTTCCCCAATGTTTATGAAGTTGGCACTCTCTGATTATCACAATATCGAAATAAGGCATCCATTACCCAGATATTAGGATAAGGACACCTTGTCATGGATCGAAGTTATTTTTAATACCACATGGAAGCAACGCGGAGAATGTGGTTTTATTTACGTGTTTCGTTGCTTTAAGATATTTATCTTCTCTTGTATGATTTTCTACTCTCCAACTCAGAAAATGTGTGCACTTGGACTATAGCCAGATATTGTGCTACTTCTAGCCACAAAAGTATTACTAACTGGATCATGTTTCCAATTTTAAATAAGAGTTTGACAGGTATTATTCATCAGCATATTTTCTCACGAATATCCGTACTCAGTTAACTAATTTAAATCAAAATATAAGCAAAATTTCTTCTAAGATAATTTGCGAGCCTTTCTGGTATCGACAATATTCATAGGAAAAAATTGCTCGGAGTCAAGACAAGTTTTTCTTATTGAATCATTCATATTTTCCTAAACACTTACATCTTGAATTTGTTCAGGTGGGCAATCGGGTGGGCAGAGAAACTTTTGAGTGCGCTCATCCTCACCCACCTGCTTTTCATGTTAACGACCATATTGACTCACAGGGGCGCCGACTTGTCAAAATTATTGGGGGGGCTCTGTTCACTGAAATAAATGAATGAATGACTCACTCCCTCCCTTTACAAAAATATAAATTACGTCTTCGTATAGCTGTTTTTAAGCAGCTATTATATTCCTCATGCAAATGAAATGTAACATGAAAAACGTTTGTCTGCTCATTTGTTTTTTAGATAACAATTAACATTTTTATTTAAAAGTAGGCTATGTATTTACATTAAGTGGCCAACATAATAGTTTTATGCCGGCCTCGGTAGCCGAGCGTGTTGGGTGGTCGACTCAACTCACTTTGATCCGGAGGTCTCGAAAAGTCCCGGCAAGGGCATGGGTGTGTTTTAATGTCCGCAACAGACTTGTAAAGAAAGGACATGTGACAGGTGCAAAGAACCTTAGTGTTGACGTACCCATAAAAATAACGAATATTTACAATATTTAACAGTTTTATTTAATTATTTACATAAATGTTAACACAAATCGCAGGAAAATTAGTTTCATTTTTTTGTTCTTGCTACAATATTTTACTTCTTAAATTTAATTTTGCAATAATAAAAAACACATAGCACGCCGTGCTTTAGCAATAATGACTTTGAGCATAGCCGTTCCTGCTTTCACAATACAGACTTTTCATAAGCTTTCCTTGCGTACTTGACTGCAAGCCAGTGTTAAATAAACTCAAAGACTTTAGAATTATTATCCTCTTATTCTTTGGACTAGAGGAAGAGATTTCGAGGATAACTAAATATCGTAAATATCAATATTGCCTGAAAGTCGTGTTTACGACCTCAAATTGTTCAGAATTCACTAAACAACATACTGGTATAATTGTCATATCACCTCGTTATTTTGAAACTCTTTTTAGTAAAAATGTTAACAATACTCATAATTATATAGTTAGTATATAGTAATAGCTCGTGTGTTTTGCTCTCTCCGATCATAGCGCCCCCCCCCCCCAAAGTTGATGGTTTAGCGGTCTCAGCCCCCCAAAGTTGATGGTCTAGAACATTTCAAATGTGTATTTTAAGTTAAGTTCATGTGGCACAATTCAGAGTAAACTTTACAAGAGGGGCTTTTTCCCCATATCATTAACATGGGGGGGGGGGGGGCTCGAGCCCAAATTTTATAAATCCCTCCTTGATTCTGATGCAAGGAATTGAAGAATGTGACAGTCTATAGTCATCCTCCTATTCTGAAATTTCTGGACACGTCACTGCCTCTCCCCGAGGGACAAGCCCTTCGAGTAAAGTAAAAAATGTCGAACCCTTTTCACCACTCACGGTTGCCTTGGTCACCCCTTTGTGTTCGCCTGGTTGGTAAGGAGCCAGAAGTCAGAAAGCAAAAACAAATACTTCTTTTTTATTTCTTTTCTCAACAGCACGTGTTCGGATAGAGGAAGGAAAACGAAAACACACCAGAGGGCTCTGTGTGTGCAGGTGGTCGCGCTCCTGTGTTGCCAGTTTTGTTGTTTTGAAAAATTCTAACTGTATCTTTTGAAAATACTCTGTCTCAGCAACGTTGTATATAGGATGATCAGTTCTTGTGAGGCTAAACTTGGATTTATCGAGCGCCGAACCTTCCCCAAAAAAATTCCAAAAATTTTATACAAATGTTCATCACTGAGAATGTTTGCAAAAATGTTTGTGACACTTATACTGCTGATCAGGGTGCAAAATCATAGAAGGAAGACTGCTGGGGGGGGGGGGAGATGATTAGCTAAACACACACAAATATAGGGTGTTTTTTTTTAGAGTGATAGAACTTTGAATTGAAATAAAACACATAGAAAAATAAGTTTGAATCCAATTGTGTTTTTATTTGAAAGATAACTTTCTGGCATTTACTTTTAGAAAATAATTTCCGGCATATGTCCACCACGACTAGCTGTGATGACCAGGATTCGATCAGTCCAATTTTGAACCACTTTTTCAAGTAATTGGACGTATGTCGTTAATAACACGAGTTATGTTGCCTTCCAAAACATCAATTCTTGCTGGTTCATCAGCATAAACCAGAGACTTTACATATCCCCAAAGAAAATAATCCAGTGGCGTTAGTTCACATGATCTTCGAGGCCAATTCACTGACAGCACCGATATTTCCGAAGTGCTCTATACGTTTGGCGAACAGAACATTGATTTTGGAGATATATTTCCACAATTTGTAAACGTTGTTGCGCCGTCAGTTTTTCCATGATCATTTGCCAATGCTCACTGATATGAAATGAGGAAAACAACATGTCATCAAAACAAAACAAATGACAGCTATCCCTATCGAAAGTTCTATCACACTTAAAAAAACACCCTTTATATATGTATATGAAATTATAATCTTATGATTACCTATTTATCTTGTCATTAAATATAAAAGTATGTGACTAAATATTTAAAATTAAAAATACACTGTTATTAAATATTATTTATATTTATATAAATTAATTTGTTTCCTTTAAATACATCAGATATTCATAAAGTAAGACAATGATTCCTTTACTAACGGATATAGATGTCAAATATTCGTAGCTCAAATAGTTGAATTTTTAGTTTTTGTTTAGTTTTTGCTTTCTATTAATATAAATGAATTAGATTTCGTAGTTATGTTTGCGCTGCATTCTTGCTTTACTTTTGACGTCCGCATATTGTCATTGGTGTAGGTCTGTTAACGATATCTTGAAATGAAAGACAGAAGGATAGAAAGAATGCAACACTCGCAAACACACTATTTTGAGTGTGTTTGAGATATTATCGTTAGTAAACTATATTTGAAGTCAAAACTAATTGCTTATCTTTTGTTGTTATAACAAAAACTCCCCCCCCCCAGGAATGGTGGGTGGATTTCCGAGGTAAAGATTGTTGGTGGGGGATTCCACCGTGATCCCCCCCCCCAATGCAAATCCTGTTTCCATTATCCGGTCCGATACTCGGCGGGATATAAAGGGTGACTTTTGGAGAGGCCCTGAAATGTCAACCTCACTTCCACGTAGTACACCTCGGCAGTGGCGGCGGTTGGGTTCCAAAACGAGGGGTACAAGGACAGTTTACTTTCCCTTGGTGGACAAGGTTTAGCATAGACAGCAGCAAAAGTGGTAAAAAGTGGGGGGCAAATGCCCCCCTCGCCCCCTAATCACCGCCACTGTACCTCGGTAACTGCAATCTTGCAGGCCAACGATGCTGTGGCGTCGGGACATACGGCCAGAATAATCCTCTGTGTTCTCCTGTGTGTTGTCCTCATGTGTGCCTCACACAGCTTCAGCTTTTAATTAGGTAAGAAGATGCTATTCCTCAGAGACATGTGCTGATATTAGCTATGGTAAGGGGCTGGTGAGCTCTGTATAATGTGACGGCTGCAAAATAGCGACGCGCCCACAATTTTAATTTCAGTCAATCATTCACTTCTTCCTGTCATAATTCATTCAAATCACCACGATCATCCGTGGCTGAATAGCGACGTAAAGTCGCTCTGAAAGAAAAAGATAAATTCTCTCTCTCTCTCTCTCTCTCTCTCTCTTTCTCTCTGAGAGAGAGAGAAAGTCACGTCTTCAATACCCTCTTCCGAAAGAAATAGAAAGAACAGGAAGTCCATCTTGGAAATAAGAGAATTTGGTTTTTAGTGTTCTCTCTCTCTCTCTCTCTCTCTCTCTCTCTCTCTCTCTGTGTTGCTATTTTCTTTTCCCTTATTCGAAAGAGTGAGACTTTCCCTTTCTTGTCCTAAACAGCTCTTCACCTTTTGTTCCTATTCTCTAAACTACATCTTTATTTTCTGTTTTTCAGGAGAGAGAAAGAGAGAGAAAGAAATATGTAGAGAGAAATAGATAAAGAAAAATAGAGAGAGAGAGAGGAAGAAAAAGAAAGATGGATGAAGAGAAAGAGGGGGCAGAAAGAGAAAAAATGAAGGGAAGAATCTCTCTTGGCCTCATGTACTGTATCTTTTTTTTTCAATAACGAATTAATGGTACACACATTATACGTACAAAAAAACAAAGGTAGCCTTTACTAAGTTTCGTAATTTTGAGGTAACTCTGAGCAAATGTTGACGATTACTAAAAGAATTAGGTTCCGGTGAACAATCTATTTAAACAAATATATTCTTTCGAAAAACTATTTGTTTCTTATTCAAAAAAGCTTTTTCCTCTGTGTAGCAATGGATTCTTTCGTTCCATAACCAACTTTTCCAACAGCAGTATCAGACAGCTATGTTCACTGATATTTCCAAGTAAAATAGCATAAATCTCACGGCCAGTGCAACTATTCACGAAAATAGCTTTGGTTCCCTTTCCTATGACGTAGTGGAAACGTCATGACCTCGTAATCAAGGGATCCGGGTTCGATACCCAGTGCAGACGCGTATTGGTTCGGTTCCATTTTAAACTGTAGGACAGGTCCCGGTTAGCATACGAGGGTGTAAGGCGTGAACTATTGCGAAGTCACACAAATTTCGACCTCACTTCCACGTGATGGACCCTCAATTGAATTTTGCAGACTAACGAGGCTCTGGCGCCTGGACCTGCAGCAAGGATTATCCTCTGTAGGGCTCGTGTCGTGTCGCCCATATATGTTTGTGATTCTTCCTGTACTGATATCATCGTATCACTATTCATCCTCATCTTCTCGATTAGCCAAAAGTGGCAGAAAAGGTAAGTAAGATAAATCAACCAATCGTGAATGAGTTTCTGCTTTAAGTTCACTTTATGCACAGTAAGGTTAATCGGGACTGGGCCTACAGTTTAAAGTGGGATCCGAATCTCTATGTGCCTCCACCGGGTATCGATCCCCGCCCGGGACCCCTTGATTACGAGGCGACAATGTTACCACTACACCATCACGGAGGCCCAAACCCATCAATCAATCAAACCTTCTTCACCGATAAATGGACGCAAAGCAAAGAACTAGAAAAAGAATCTCAAAGGAAAATAGTTTGAAGCGAAAACAAAATAGGCAAAAAGAAATGCCCAGAAATTTTGAAGCCCCAATTTCATGGAAATCTGCACAGAGAAGAGGGTTTGTTTGGATAACAAAAAAAGAAAAACGAAAAAAAAATGGTAAGCAAGTATTCGTTGAAATAGGCGATAAACAAATTCTTGTTCAAAAGAACCAAATTATTTTAATAATAGTGTACATTTGGTTAGAGTTACCAAAAAATTTAGTCAAAAATTACCAATTTCAGTTACCAAAACGTGTATTTTTAATTCAAAGAAATCAGTTTTTTCTTAAATATCTGCGCACTTATAGCAAGTTAAATCTTAAGATTTGGCAACACCGTACAATACTTCTGAGCTCTTTCTACAAGCCCCTGTGCTTTATCACACCTTAGCCTTACTCAGCCCTTACTCATATGTATGCATGCAATGTTCGTGTAAGGAATTGAGTCATGTCTTCACGTAAGTCTCACCACGTATGCTCACCGTCGCACAGCTTTCCTTGCATTTCCAGTGGTCATCAGAGGCCAGCTGCGCCTCTGGCTGGTGTTTGTTTTGTCTTTGTACGTTTTAAAGTTCTTGTACTGTAAGGGAAGCACAAACACACCTGAACACTTCTTACAGAAGCCAACCAAGATGGCTGGCTGATCGTGACGCGCAACATATGCCTGACGCCCTGCCCTGATTTAGCTTGAACAGCCCAATTTATTTTGAATTCTTGACTTTTTTTTCCTCCGAATCTCAATTCTTGTTAGCACATTTAATAGGCTCACGCAACCACCAGGCTCGTAGACACTGTTTTATTTCGGGGGTCGCTCATCCCTAATCAGCAGCCGTCATCTAAAGGCGAGAAAGTGGGGGCACTATCCACTATCTAAATTAGCTATTTGTAGGATTTCGGGGGGGGGGCTTCAGCCACCAGAGTCCTCTCCCTGACTACGTGCCTGACAGCCACGTCTATCTAGACAACAACGAGAGTAAACCACACGAAGATTCGTGTTAATATTCTGGAAGTAATTCTAAACACATGTAATTCTTCAGAGTTTAGAATATCATAGGTTTTCCGAGAGAAGGGTAAATTTCGAAAACTGCTTCGCTGGCGAAGGTCAAAGATCCATTCGAGCCTTAATGTGACATTACTTTTGAGTAAACATGTTGTAAAAATTACTTTCATTTTTCTTACTTTTATATTTATCTTCGTTTCTCGCCCCCTCTATGAGTGTGTCGTAAAACATTCCAATTTTACGATGACTGGTAAAATTGATGACATCGAACTGACATAATGCTATTTTTTTTTTTAATTTCCAGATTGCACCAGAAGTTTAACAAGCATTTGATAGTTTTACGAGACGAAAAATACATAAAGATTAAAAAAAAAAAAAAAACTTTTTCACAACAGAAAAATATCACTCCATATTTGTTATCAGAGTTAGAAGCAGGCAAGAGGGATGGAAAATGTTACTATCTATTTTGACTGTACGTTTCAACTGCAAGGCTAGTTTTAAGTCCACTTTATGTGCAGAAAGGCTAATCGGGACTGAACCTATATAGTTTAAAGTGGGATCTGAAAAGCCATGTGGCTCCATCGGGTATTGAACCCGGGACACCTTGATTTCAAGGCGACGAGGTTACTGCTGCTACGCCACAGGGGAGGTTTAATCCACGTGAAATATTAAAGTTTATAATTAGACACATATGTAGCCTATGTGAAATATTGCATATATATCCGTGTAGATATTATAACTTGAAAGATCCTCTACTCAGTATGAAAGGGGAGTGGCATTTTTACATCGGTACGGAGGCGGCGAGGGGGGCAAACATTGACATAAAAGAAAGCAAGACTAGCAGAATCTAAGAGTAGCAGGACAAAAAGATACTCAAGATGGAATTAGTTTTCACGTCTTTCTTGAATTATTTCTTCCAGACGGCCAAGAGCACCTGCAGGGTGGCACAATGGGACATTGCCCCCCCCCCCTCGATATCAAATTTTATACAAATAAAAATACATTTCGTAAAATTTTCTTGCTGGCTTCGCTTGCAGTGTCTGCTTTTCTGAGTGCCGAACGATCTAAATGAAGAAAATTGTAAAAGAGAATGCCATGGCGCCCCATGAATTTTTTTCTGCCATATTAAATCAATATTGTTTTCAGTTTGCAAAAATTTGGATCTAAAAATTTTCTTGCTCGCAATTTTCTTTTCTCCAATGCATTGTGTGGAAGAGAAGTTCTTGTTGATAAACAGTTTTGTCTTAAGTGCATGAACACAATTGTTTGGAGGATAAGAACAGCGGCACATTTCAGAGACAATTTATTTATTTATTCGTTGTGGTGCTTCTATGTTGCTGCATTATATATATATATATATATATATATATATATATATATATATATATATATACACACACACACACACACACACACTCACCGCCTCCCCCCCCCCCGACACGCACGCGCACGCACACCCATCAATGCAATGAAACTAAAACATTGAGATAAAATGAGGTTTTCTTTCCCGACTGAACTTTCATCAAGCCTTTTTCCCCAACCCCCTAATCAGAGCGTCTGCGCACGCCTGTGATCCTGACCTCATCCCACTTTCCATCATAGGACTCAGCTTGAACAGTAAAAGAAAATAACCATTAACGAGTCCCTTGTCGATTCTCGGTGGAGGCACATTCCACAGTGGTTAGGATTCCAGTTCAAATTCTAGTTCCAGTCCTGATTATCCTATCTGAGAAAAACGTGAACCTATTTGTTATTTAGCGTCGCATTTCTTAACCCATTTGGCCAATCGCGACGATGAAAATGATAAATGGACACTCGCAAAGAACACCCACGCCCAGTCTGGGATTCGAACCCGGTAACTTCGGTGGCGAAATGGAGCTGGCGACGAGAACTTATAAACAAAAGAAACAAATAACGATAATCACCATACCATTACAGCTTTATTTGAATGCCTTTTACTTAAACAATTCATCATTCATCTAGCCTGTTTTCAAACTATGACTATACAATAGGGTTACAAGATGGAAATTACAGAAGGATACGTTATAAAATAAGCTGAGATGAATAAAACATTAGAAACGGCAGAAGTAAAAATAATAATTTCTTGTCTAATATATTTTTCGTTGAACCGGCCGATTTGAACGACTATCTGATTGGAATAAAATTGGTTTGTTTTTAATAATTTATATTATTTATTATTGTAAAATAACCATGATAATAATTATTATAGTCATTATTTTTTCTACAAATCAAGTTTTATCAATGGCCTGCCCCCCACCCTACAAATATTACTGTCGACGTCCATGCTGATTAGGAATGAGCCCCGCCCTCCGAAATAAAATCCTGTAATTGAAAAACTCAATACACCCAAACATACACAAGCTCTGGAAATGTATACATTCATTAGATAAGAGGCCTAGAACTCAACATCGTGTGGAAACTGGATTTCATATTCGATTTCAATTTCATGGTCTTTCTGCTTTCTTGGTTTCTTGCCGGCGAAAAGGCGCCACCCCCGTTGTGTCCCTAAAGAATTTAGTTCGTCATTTGGTTGCCCTAAGCTTTACATTGGATCGCGATCAAAGAAGGTAAGAATTTTTCGTGTAAGTCGATAATAAAAATGGGTTTAGCAAAACTTTAATATTATGTAGGCAGTCATAAGTTTCCGAAAATTACATTCTCCTGAACCTAAGAATTAATATATTAAAGCGCAACTGCAGGGTAGCTCAGACGGGCTAAATATAGTATGTTTATGCACAAAGAACACTAAACTTGACGTCATTTGGGTCGTCCGTAGCTGCTATGGGTCGATAATACAAAAATTTAGATTTTTACACTATGTTTTATGTTTCTCTTCTGGTTGCGAGTATGTGTAATTCAACGGCAGGAGTAGGGATCGGAAAAACTCCAAAAATTATAAAGTAAAAATGTATTAAGTGCGTAAGCGCATGATATTTATTTGATACACACTATGACACTATACCCTATCCGATAACTTAATATCGTATAACGACGCCGACCTTCTAAAGATGAGGAATCAGCAGGTACGGGAGTTTAACAGGAACTAGTAGGAAATAAAACAAAAGTCAGCATTAACTCGGAGAACGGTTGGGGGAAGGATGGAACATGCACAGCCGGCTAACGTTAGGAAGTTTGAATCTCGCTAAAATAGATCGCGTGAAAAGATCTCTGGGTTAGAAATAGTACGATTGTCTTAGAGTACGGAGTCATAGTCCGATTATTGATTGATACGCAAAAGAGTTACTGCGAGGAGTGGTGCGACCGTGCCTGCACAGGAGAACCGGTGGAGACGATCTTCAAGTCTAGAATCGGAGGTAACGGACATCCTTTCTCTTACATCATTAACTACCCTGCCAGTCCAGTCAAGTGAAGTGTTTTAAGCCTAAATGTTGTACGAGTTACTATATTTCTCAGGGGTGTTACCCCATGCATATAAAAGTACCTCTCACATAAGCAAGTAACTTTAGGTTGGCATAGCCTAGATCAATATCCCTAACAACCCTGTAGGTGTTCTATACGTGGTGGAGATCGGGCCTTTGCCATTCATTTCACCTCGCGAAATGTATGAAAAATTGTCTTTTCTCCTTGTTGCTCTTGAACATTATGGCTTTTACTCCGTTTCAGGAGATGACGAAAATTATGATATTTTTTTTGCTAACCCTGTATGTTAACTTGCCAAAAAAAATTTGCGAACTAGCCCTCCCCGTCAGCCTGGCTCAATTTTCTAACAGAGGCATCTATAGCGGCCAAGTGGCGAACTATGCTGGACGAAATTCGGCTGCCGCGGCTGTATCTTGCGCCGTTGATAATACATGAGCTTTTTAAACAATCATTTTGGGCTGTGCAAGTGACTTTTGAAAGAAAAGCCCACTCTAGCTTAGTCATAAAAGTATTGAGCATGACGTCAATATGCATCATAATGGCCATTTTCGTATGTGCTACTCACAAATCGCAAAAACGATTCTGTGTTTCCGTATGGGAAATTGAAAAATAAAAGATAATGCAATTTGTGCACATTTATCAAACTGAAATGTGTCATGTACAAGTTTCATAAAGCAAGTTCACATCTACTTCGTGTTTTCCTGCATTTTTTAAATTCTAAAACGTTATATTCAACAAAAAGCAAAAGGGCCACGTTAAATTTTAGTGCTTTCCACGGCGACCTTCGCCAAACTCCATCCCCTCTCTTAATACTTGGTCTGCTTTCGTCCGCCAAAAACTCTAATGACAATGATTGGAAGTTTTACAAAGCAGGAAGGAACTACTGTTGAAGCATAAGTGCACTTAGTCTGCATTTATCGACGTGCTTTTGTCGTGCATGTGACAGACAGTAACAGTCACATAAGTAAGATCGATATCTGCCCATGCAAGTTCCGTATGTGTCGGTTCACACTTATGGATTTTCATTTCGAATGACGTCAATAGTCTCAACAATACTACAATTCATTTGATATTCTAAAGTATTTTGTCCACCACTCTGAAATGTGCAGTGGAGAGACAAGCTGGTGATCTTAAAACTTGTGTAAATCGTTAAATTCTGTTCTTGCGTCATCATTTCGACAAAGTTCTTGAACTTGACATTGAATGCGTTTCTGTGTATCGACTGCGAGGACATCTTGCAGCTGGATCGAAACCTACAAGCACGCATTTGCCAGCTCAACTTTCTTCAGTGTAACATCTATTCGATTTGGTCGTACGGAAAGGGAATGTTCTGATTGAAGCAAGCCTCAAGGTCTAGTGGAAGTAGCTACAGATGAAAATAGTTATGCAGCAGTAAAAACGTCATTTGGAAAACAAATAGTTGAGACAAAGCAGTTGAGAGGAAAAGCACAATCAGTTAGTTATCAGGCAGGCAAGTGTAATAATGTCCTTTCCTGCTGGCCGCAAGGAAGAATATGATGAGATGGAGAAGATCCAGGATGACGAGGAAGAAGATAGTAATGAAGAAGAGGGTGAGGAAGATGATGGAGCCAGAGCCCTAAAAGGTAGCGACGAAGAGAGTGAAGATGATCAAGATGAAACTGAACAGAATTCAGGTAATATATTTTATCCTTGTCTATGTGTCCGACGCAGTGGAAAGAAAAATCAATGTCTCGATGTCTACTTATTTCTTTAATAGTTTCCTTTTGTTTACACACACACAGATGCAAAAAATTCTGCCCCCTCGAAATTGCCACCACAGTTTGCACAACATTCCACGATCATCCCTGTATCTCGATTACTCTAGAGCAGCTGTTCTCAAAGGGTGTTATACCCTGTGCTATTCTGGCATACATTCTGTATATCCTGTCCGTCTGCTTCTTGTGACTCTCAAATGAGCTCTGCATGCCTTCTTTCTAGCTTTCTCACTCTATCTTTCTCTCTCTCTCTCTCTCTCTCTCTCTCTCTGTGTGTGTGTGCGTGTGTGTTTAATTCTTTCTCTCTCTTTCCCACTTTTTTCTCTGTTTCTATATCTCCTTTTTCTTTCTTCTACCCCTTTTCCGATCCATTTTTGTTTCTCTGTTTCTTATTTTTATACATATTCTTCTCTATGCAGGTACCGCACCAAAAGACAGCTTGGCTAGACTCAAGATTATGTTACGTCACATTTCTGCCACTTTCGGCTAATCGCGACGATGAAGATGCGTGACGAAATGATGTAATGGGTGAAGGGACACTCACAAAGAACACCCATGCCCAAGCCGAGATTAGAAACCGGAACCTCTGGCGTCCTAGCACGGAGATCGTCTCCTAGGTCACAGTATAAGCAAGTTTCTAGCTTGATCCGTGTAGTCCTTTGCTGGTAAGGACGTTTCCTTGATAGTTTAATTTTATTACTGTAACTCGATCTGCACAAGGCCTGCTTTGAACGGAAGCATTTCCTTTAAGGCGAGGAGAGACAATTTCCCCTAGGTCTTTCTCGCTAGGGCAGCTGCCGATCATTGTCGCCAACTTCGTTCTTTTGGAGAAAGATCTGGCTCTTTCGTGCACTCGTTTGACTGTGAACTGTGGCACTAGCCCTCTGCCCCCCCCCCCCCCCATGGCCACCACTGGCTCTGACCCATAAAGACCAACCAACCTTTGCCATGAGTGCACATTTTGCAAGTGACGTGATATTCATATATAGGCTGCGTCACCCACCCCATCTTTCCTTCACAGGTATTTTATATATAGGGCTGTGGGTAAGGTGAAGATGACAATATTATTATCCGGGAATCCTCTATTTTCGATTTCATATGAACATCATTGGATTATTGAGATGGGTGATGCCGCCAAATCTAGGCGGTGAAAACTAAGAATAAATTGCCATCACTTTAAAGCTAACGGTAATAGAAGCGCTCCCACCCCTCTGACAACTAAAATTACCTTAGGAGGCACTTTATGCAGTCTTCGTTAATCTAGCTCCTTGAAAGTCATCTTTAGCTCTACTAATGGTGAAATGTAGATCTTTTATGTACATCAGGTTTGGCAACACTGGCAAGATGGCCGTATGAGGCAAGGAGAAATGCATTAGGTTTATGGGATCATTATGTCATTCGTTCTCTCGGGAATATCAAACATCCAATGATGTAGAAAAGTACATGGACGGAAGAGAACACGTTGAACTATGTCATAGTAGAAGGAAAAGTCGAAACTCCTATTTGATTAGCCATAACTTGAAGTTGAAGTCGATTTCCCATAAGGAATACATGGGATTCTGTAAATACTTATTAATCATATTTTTCAAACATCGTGTCTAGCTTACTAATCAACTTGAAAAACAGGGTCCACTTGCAACATGGGGAGAAATTCATACTCTCTTGCATACTAATCTCTTTTTAAATAGCAGTGCCCAATCCGACGATATTGAAATAAATGCACAACTAGTGCGTAATTGTCCCTCCTCACCTTAACATTTTTGCATAAATGAAGACCACAGGGAATGAAAATTCTTTGTCCATTATTAGTCAAATTGAGGTAAAGGTGCTATCAAATAGCTCTGTAAAGGCTCTTTCTAACTAGGAATTGTACAAGAACAGAACGTGCTTTTTCCATCCAGTACAAAGATGTTTTGGTTGCGTGCACAGGGAAAGAAGGTGACGATCGTAACAAGGAAATAACGTGCTCTCCTGCAAAATCATCAAAATGCACAAAGCACGTTCTTTCCCGGTGGTCTTCAAATGTAAATGTTTCCAAAAATCTTGTAGCAGTTAGAACTTTACACGGAAGCATTTCGTGTAACATTTCGGTTAATTTTTGCAATTGCGATATGTACTAATACATACAGCACGAAAGGCACACCGAACTACACCATATATGGTTAGTGCACAGCGTTTACGATTCAAACAATTAAAATACTGCGCACGCTATAAAGTATGTATTTAAGCAGCGCCATTGATTTGTACTAATACCTTTTAATAGGAAACGTTACTCCTCTCTATTGATGTTGAATAGTTATCGGCGTTAAAAATATGAAGTGATACGTTGCTTACACCTCACTCTGCCGTCATTGTATCTGCACTCGTGACCTAGAGCTTGCTTCTGATTCGTTATGCTATGAAAAATGCTACGGAAATAGGACTGATTCTATTCTTGAGAAATGCCATAAGATTTTTCACTTTACACAGTAACATTGCAGTCATGGCATAAATGCTAAGGAAAATGCTTTTGTCTATAATAAAAAAGTAATAAATAAAAAAAAGCCGGACCGGCAAAGAATAAACTTCAGGAAACCCAGACTTTTCGCCTCCAGTTGTGGGAGTTTCAAGGTTGCCTGTTTCTTTGTCCAGTCGTACATGACGCATTTCAGGGAAAGGCAGAGATTCGGAGACCCATTCGCTTGCTACGCGGCGGCAACCTATTAGGCTTCGCCGTGTTTGTCCTTGTTGAGGGAGCCACCTGTTTTGAAAACGACTCGAAACGAAATATTTGGCAACGCAGAATACCACGGGAATTCCTCTCACCAGGGCAGCTAGACAAAGCCGATCGGTTCATCGGTTCATCGGTCCATGGCTTTCGACGGAAAGGACAAAAATATAATTTTGAAGTTTGTTCCTTTACCGATCAAAATTTAAAGCCAGCTTAAGATATTAAAATATCCTTTGTATAGAGCGACCACAAGAAAAAAAAACCTTGGACGAAAAGTCCCCGCGCAGCTTATATTTTTTCCGTTCAGTTCGGGCCATATGGAAGATCCACTCTCCCCCTCCCCTCCACGCGGAAGTACGGTGCATAGGAGTCGCGGGTCAGCGCAGGTTTCTTTGCTTGTGGTTTCATTATAATGAAGAATCCAACTTAAAAGTTATTACTTTTTCTTCTTCAGGTGACGACCATCGATCTGATATCGCCAGGCCATCTCTGTTGGACGTCGTCGCAACTCCGCCAGAGTGGGAAAGAGAGGACACGCTCCGTGACGTCATGCAAGCGATCTTGAAAGGCATTCGTAATGATGCTCACGACGTTAGGAGATTCCTCCGACTGATCGACGAAGCGGAAAGAGTCCGCAACCCTCATCTCTGGGGCTTCTATCAACTGAAAAAGGAAGAAATGAAATCCAGATTGGGGAGAAGCGCCACTGAGGTTATGCTGTTCCACGTCACCTCGGCTGACAATATACCTTCTATCTATACCAACAATTTCGATTGGAGAAGAGTATGGCGCTGCAGGTTCGGAGATGGCGTCAGCTTCTGTGCAGATCCCTTCTACTGCCACAAGTGGAGTGGGTGTGGTGGTGGCAGGAGAGCGCTGGTGCTATGCACAGTCCTTGTGGGGGAATCCTTTGCGAGTTCTGGCCGATCCATATGGGAGAAAAATAACCTCGCTGAAATCGACTACGACACGAGCTACGGACACCTCTATGGTGGTGCTCCTACTGTATTTGTGAAGTACGAAGATAACTCCTTTTACCCAATGTACGTTGGTTATTATAACTAGTGGGGCCTCCCCGGTGGTGTAGTGGTAAACCCGCTTTAGACGAAAGCATTTTTCATAACATTTATGCCGTGACCAAAATGTTACTGTGCAAAGTGAAACATCTTGTGGCATTTCAGATGCCATGGCATATTCCATGGCATTTCTCAAGGATAGGATCCGTTCTATTTCCGTAGAATTTTTCATAGCATAACCATTGACCAATCATAAACGACCTCTAGGTCACGGGTGCAGATGTAATGGCGTGAGATGTAAACAAGGTATCACATCACATTTTCAAAAGCCGATAACTATTCAACCGAGAGGAATAACGTTTCGTATAAAACGTCATTAGGTACAAAACAATGGTGGTGCTTAAATACATACTTTATAACGTATGCAGTACACCTGTGGAAGAATATTTTAGTTGTTTCAATTTTAAGCACCGTGCACTCACCATAGATGGTGTAACTCGACGTGCCTTTCCTGCTGTATATTTATACATTGTAATTGCAAAAGCTAAGCGAAATGTTACATGAAATATTTCCAAGTAAAGTACTCTCTGCTATAAGATTTTTGGAAGCATTTACATAGCATTTATGCTAACAATAATATTAAAGGGATTGCTTTCGTCTATAGAGGCCTTAGATGAAAACAATTTATAACATTTCTGCTAGTATCGAATTCTACCGTGTAAAGTGAAGAAATTTTCACTGTATTTTGATGCCATGCTTCACAGATATAATCGATCCTAACTTTTTTAGCACCTCTCGTAGCATAACCAATCACAAGCGAGCTCTACGTCACAAGTGCAGATGTAATGTCGGCCTCGTGCGATGTAAACAAAATATTACTTCACCTTTTTAAAAACCGATAACTATTCAACCGAGAGGATATACGTTTCCTATTAAAATGTATTAGGTACAAATGAAATGCGTTTCTCAAATACATACTTTATAGCGCATACGATACTTATATGGAAGAATACATTAGTTGTCTCAACACCGAGCACTGGTTCATGAGATATTTCTGTTCATGTGTAGAATTTCAGTTTGTTTGCACGATAGCTCAATAGTTAAAAAATCCTTTCCTCTTCAAATGCATTAAGTGATTAAGTGAAAACCAAGTAAGTGTGCCTTTCGTGCTGCATATATTATCAAAATTTCTCTGAACGCATTCCAATCGCAACTGCTAACCGGAATGTTACATGAAATGCTTCCGTCTAAAGTATCGTCAGCTATGCTATAAGTTATTTGCAAGCACTTAGGCAGAATTTATTCTAGCAAATACATTAAAGAAAATGCTTTCGTCTGAAGCGGACCTTACTGTCCGACTACTGAAGACGAGACTAGATCGAGAGGACGAATCTACAAGTAGTAGTGTTATTGTGTTTGTGATGGCATCTACTACTCATAACACCCGCTTCAACGTATTTTGTCGGCAACGTCACAACGTTTCAGCAGCACCTGTTTCCCTTATCCGTTTGACCACTATTTTCCCAGTGGATTCGTCCTGTCAGCGCATGCAATCATCGTTGGTCTCGACTAAGTCAGACGCAACACTGTAGCTTTGTCCTGGTTAAGGAACATTGCACAATAGTCACGGTTTAAACTGCACGTTCACTCCCTATTAGCCTATCTGAACATAAACTGCACATAAAACGAACTGCATCCAGTGAACCGACAAGGCTCTGCACAATGCCCTGGACGCTGACAATGGAAACATGACAGTTCTGATAAAAGGAGCAGCTGGTGGTGGAAATAAACACAAAAATGTATTTTTAGGAAATCGATATTTCATTATGTTGCATTTCATATTTTTCAAAGCTATATTTGACTGAATCAATATAATTCTGTTACAGATATATTATGGAGAATGCACTGAACAATAACATTTTGGGTTAGGATTGTATACCAGAGCTTTAAAAGCTAGCAAGAGAGACTGTCTTGTAAAGTAGTTGCACAGTAAGACGTTAATGTTTTTCTTGGAAAATATAAGAGCACACACTCGGCACTTATCAAGAGAATAAAATATATATTTCTTCTGTGCATAATTTTGCTTCAATGTGTTCTATTTTCATATTTATGAAGAAACCATTACTTATGATGAAGACGTATTCTGCATGTGCAAGTCTCGAGGAGGTTCAAGACCTTTTCAATAAGAAAAAATGCCTAATGCCTAATTGTTCTTTACTTTACGTCTATCACTTTTCGTATTTTCTGATTCTTATTGTTTGCATCTTTTTCTAGAGTTTTGCCTTTCTCTTTCATTATTTTAATCTATTTTTGCTTATTGTCTCTTGTGTATACTGACTCTGTTACTATCTTTCTCCTCTTCTCTTCTGTTCTCTCTCTTTATCTCTCATCCATCTTTTATTTCTCTTTCTCCGTCTCTTGATTTATTTCTGTTCTCTCTCTCTTTTTCTCATTATGATGGACGTAAAGTGCATTTGAATCTGGAGCAATTGTAGAAAGGAGAGATACGCTTCTCAATGTGAAGGTGAGTGGCATTTTTACATCGGCATAGAGACTGCGACATTTTAAACTTGGTCCTGGTCAAGCACGTATCCAAGGAGGAAGCTCAGGGGGCTCGAGGCCCCCCCTTCCCTGCCGAAAGTTTTCGGTTTACACTAGATAAAATGAGATTTTTTGTTACTTGTGGTGTTAAATAAATATAGTATTGTGACGTTAATTTAATGAGTGAAGTAATTATCGAGGCAAGACGGAGAATATTATATAACCCTGTTATTGTTAATAGCTCGTATCCAAGGTGGGAATCAGAGAGCTCGATCCCCCTTCAGAAAATTTTCAGTTTACGCTGGATAAAATTAGGTTTTTGGCTTCTTGAATAATGTGATGATAATTTGAGAGAGATAGTTATCGAGGCAAGACGGATAATGTTCTGTAACCCTGTTATTGTTAATAGCGCGTATCCAAGGTGGGGTTCAGGTGGCTCGAGCCCCTCCCAAAAGAAAATTTTCAGTTTACACTAATAAAATTAGGTTTTTTGCTTCTTAAATAATGTGACGATGATTTAAGGAGATAAATAATTATCGAGACAAGACGGAGAATGTTCTATAACCCAATTATTGTTAATAGCACGTATCCAAGGTGGGGATCAGGGGCACGACCCCCCTCTTCAGGAATTGTTTTTGTTTACACTATTTATTTATTTATTTATTATATAAAATTACGTAGGTTTTTGGCTTCTTGAATAATGTGATGATAATTTGAGATAAATAATTATAGAGACAAGACGGAGAATGTTCTATAACACTGTTATTGTTTATAGCGCGTATCCAAGGTGGGGATCGGGCCTCCCCGATGGCGCAGTGGTAGCGTCGTCGCCTTGTAATCAAGGATTCCCTGGTTCGATACTCGGTGGAGGCACATAGTGGTTCGGATCCCACTTTAAACTGTAGGTCCAGCCTCGATTAGCCTTACTGTGAATAAAGTGGACTTAAAACACCAAATCAAACAATCAATCAAAACCAAGGTGGGGATCAGGTGGCTCGAGCCCCCCTATCCCCACCAGGAAATATTTCAGTTTACACTGATAAAATTAGGTTGTTGTCTTCTTGAATAATGTGACGATAATTTAAGGAGAGAAATACTTATCAAGGCAAGACGGAGAATGTTCTATAACCCTGTTGTTGATGATATTGCACGTAAGCTTTTCTTGCTCTTTCGGTGTTGTCGCAGCAAACTTGAGCACTATGTAGAGACTTGTCAGCATTTGAAAGCTGCACAACAAAGGTAGCTTAACACGTAGGGCGATTCGTTGTAATTTTTAATCTCTGGAAGGGGCTAGAGCGAGAAGGGACGTTCTTGAATAAGAGAAGGAGTCGAACTACTGGCTATATTTACGAATCGTTTTATCTGCGGAACTTTCTAGAATATAATGAGGATATAAATACACGGCTTCAATTTCCCGCTTGATCTGTACAACATAATCGGTTGAGACTTCAGAGGTTAGTGTGACAATTCATACAGTGGATTAGCGATCAGTCAGAGTCCATTGGTTGCTTTATAAGATCTAGTGATTTGAAAATGAAATGGAGTAAATACCGTAAAGTAACGAAGTCTACTACTAGTAGTGCTGCTCACGGGACGGGACATGTCCCGTCTCGTCTCGTGCCTCGTCTCGAAAACGAGACGAGACACGAGACGGGACAAGCCTTTTGAAATTCGAGACGGGACGGCTTTTGAAAAGTCTCGTCTCGTCTCGTCTCGAATGTCTCGAAAAAATAAAAGCAAAATTTTTAATCAGTTTCAAATACTTGTTTGCTTGGAATAAAGTATTTCAATTAGATACGTTGATAAGCGTGTATTAAGTCAAAATAAGAAGACTATTCTAGAGAGAGACATGAATGAATACCTAAACTTATTTGCTATACTCTTTCGAAACACAGCGTTACTCCCCTTTTTTTAAAAAAAATTATTCCAGGTTAATAACTTTATGTTACGATAGTAC
Organism: Lepisma saccharinum; assembly: GCF_977018435.1. Lineage (NCBI taxonomy): Eukaryota > Metazoa > Arthropoda > Insecta > Zygentoma > Lepismatidae > Lepisma > Lepisma saccharinum. The sequence continues at coordinate 29,441,832 of NC_139235.1, forward strand.
TCCAGATACTAATACAATTCTGAATAACATCAAGTAAAAGGGCAGGTAGAGAATGTGGAAGGAGGGGCCAAAAGATCGTGGAATGTCTGCTTCCGAGGTTTATCTTGTAAATATAGTCTCAGCTCTATAGGTTGGAAAGATAAACGGACCGACGGATATAGTTTATTTTTATTATTTAATTTTTACATCAAAGGGTGTACAGTAGTGATTGTTATTAGGAAGTAGGAAAAGCATTGTAGGAAACATGGCAGTACAAATTGATAAGGAGTTGTTGGGAAAGTTATTAAGGAGTCCAAGTTATAAGCAAGACTAAGAGAAGGAGATAATTAGGGACAAATAATCTTGCATTATCCCACTCCGAACAGCTGAGAGCTAAAGAGGAGGAGAAAATACGGGAAATATGGAAAGAAGTAATTTGGTGATTTTAGTGTTTACAGGGAACCACGACAACATTTTACCACATGATTATTTGCACGGGTTGCGAAATTATTAAAATGTTATGGAAATTTCGGATATGTCTTTGTTGAGAAAATTCTTGTTGTTTCCCTCAGGCATTCTGCAGGTGGTTGGATTCGATTTTTTTACGTTCGTTTGAAGATTATTTCCAATGTTTTTTTTTTATTTCTTTATTTCTTATTTAAGGAGAATACTGTTCCTTGGATTGTAATAACGAAATACTGAGGCTGATATAGAATAGATTCCAAATGAAGGAAGTGCACTAAGTTCTGTATAATCGTCGTAGAAGGAAACTTTGTTCTATGAGGGGACTCGCCGATGGTACAGTGGTAGCACCGTCGCCTTGTAATCAAGGCGTCCCGGGTTCGATACCCGGTGAAGGCACATTGTGATTTGAACCCCACTATAAACTGTGGGTCCAGTCCCGATTAGCCTTTCTGTAAATCAGATGAAGGAATATTGTAGCTGTTCTTTTTATTCTGTAAATTTAGCCTTCAAGTTTATGAGCAAAATACATGTAGTATCTACTGTCTACATTTTCACTCGTTATTAAACACATTTCACAAAGTAGTTTTATCGAACTTCAGAGGGAAGCTGACATCAATGTCAGAGTGGCGGGAGCTTGTTTACGACCAGGGTGTATTCCGAGACTATTTTTCGCCGTTCCCCACTGACAGAGGTTTCGCTTTGAACAATGGACACCGTTGCTTCAGGGGGCAAACACCAAACATAGGGCGAGGTTAACCTGCAGTAGCGGGTACGTGCCATAAATCAAGGCCTAGAGTAGGAATGAAAGTTGATGCAAGGGAGGGACAATAAAAATTCTGTAATTTGGTTTGCTTGCGGACAGGAAGTTTTGCAGGAAAAGCTGAAAAGGAAAACGGCAGTCTTTGAATGAAAGATGGACAGTGAACACAAGTTATTTGTATTATTCGCCGACACACAAGCTTCCATTTCGAAGGTGAGGCTATCAGCAGCGAAGTTATTAGAGGGTTGGAAGCAGTGACGACGCCAGAGGGGCAGGGGGACGCCCCATGTCGGACACTTCACCCCCCACCCGGGCCCCCAACTGAAGTTAATTAAATATCGAATAATAAGAGAGTTCATTTATAAGAGCATGACGATTTTCACCTTTTCAAAGTGGTGTATTCTGCATGATATCACTTTTCTGCTTATAATACCACCTTGATTAACAAATATTAATTTGTTTAGTGTATATATATAGAGCTATGTGTATGTGACTTTCGTTCAAGATTCGAGCGCCGACCTGGGCATAGGTGATTTCTCATTCATTTATGTCCTGTAATAGCCGAGATTAACTTAAGTTTTACCCAGTCTTAAGAACTGGGGAAAAGTGTTGAATGTGGATGGTTTTAAAACATCACGAATATTTTCAGGACCACAAGACATCATCTGTAGTACGGGCAAATTATTCTAATCGTGGTCGTTAATGACAACGCTAATTATTAAAAGACATTCGAAGTTGAATCAAGATTTGGTTGGTTGGTTGATTTGTCGTTTGAAGTCCACTTTATGCACAGTAAGGCTAATCGGTACTGGACCTACAGTTTAAAGTGCCTCCACTGGGTATCTTACCCAGGACCAAAGGTGATCGAAGAAAAGCCGACACTACATGTCAGTTGTGGATTCATTGCGGTTTCTTACTATTCAGGGACTTGAATTTCGAGATAATGAGTCTTAGGAAACCTTAACAAAGGGGATTTCTTCGATACTCTTGAAGCTAATGAGGGGATATTATTTGGAAATGTATTGAACGTGAACCTTAAAATGCAAATTTCACTTAAAATTCGATTCAAAACATATCGCGGGCAGGTAAAAGAACGCTTATTAGGATTTGCCACTCTTCAATCATTAGATGCAGGTTCGCTCTTTCTCGTACATATCAAAATCGAAGAACTTCTTCCCACGAACTCCATAGGTGCCTGTAATTGGGTAGCACAGACATACGTTGGAGTGGTAGAGTAAGAGTAAGTAATGCCAGGGTCAGAATATTTCTTGAATTATGAGATAACTGTAACCTTTGTCTAATTTTTTATCCTGTGATAACATTTCCCCGAAAGGTGAAACACAAATTTTGCCCAAAACTCTTCAGCATTACGAAGATGGTTGTTCTTAAAATCTTTGAAAAGGCTTGCTCGAAACAGGATGGTGGATGCAAACTGCCTCATTTGGCTGTTCTTGCCATTGAGAAGAAATGTCAAGTCCTGAACGTACTAAAGGTGGGCAATGTGTTCTCCAAAGCACATAGAGCAGAATTCTCCTACAGGAGAATTGCACTTCACTAAGTGCCTCACATTGTTTCTAATACTTAAGAAGATTCATTTCTTCCAACGTCACGTTTATTTTGCAAGAAAATTAAACTCTTAGAAGCATTATTTTCATCATTTATATTATTATCTTATAACTTAAATATTTATATCAGTAGTTTCATCTCAAGAAAGACGATGAATTATAAAATTATGAATGTCTTTCAATACTGAAATAGGCCACTAGAGACAACGCAACTTACCAATAAAAAATAATTAATGTCTTTATTAAAATGAATCATGTGGAGATAAACTCGTAATCAAGAAGTAAATTTAGGCAGTAAACACCCACTCTAAATAAAAGACACACACAAAACACCATACATGAATATAATAATAATTATAATAATAATAATAATTATTATTATTATAATTATTATTATATAAGTATATATATGCGTTTTAATGTGACTGTCCCCTTACAATATTTTGTGGCCAGCCTTCCCCCCCAGTCAAATTTCCCTGGCGCCGTCACGGGTTGTAAGTAAATTTATTAGGACGAGGAAAGTAACATTAGCTGTTGACAGTGTTGCACCAAAGGACGTGATATGTGCTACTGTTTGTATAAATGATAGGAAATTTAAGCAAAAATTTATAATTGTTGAGACTTGAGAGTTGTTTCCTTCATTTGATCTTAGGAAGAGGTTTTCTGAGACAGAGTGGGATTATTTTACACATACTACATGGGAAATGGTGGTTGTTTAAAAATAGAGACGTATTTTGCACATTTTTTAAAAGTTCAGATAAAACGAGAATTTAGCCTTACTGTTATGAAAAGAAATAACGCAGTACGGGGAAATAATAACTTCACATTTTTCGCACCTGGTGGGATGCAACACAAGAGTATTGCAGGAAGTCTATGAACGAGGATGAAGAAGGATATGTGAAATTTGACTTACCTGCGGGTGAATTAATTTATTCTAATATTCTTAAGGTTGATATTGTTTTGTTTTTTTGTTTTTTTTTAAGTCCACTTGATTCGCGAATAGGCTAAATCGCGAACCAACCTACAGTTTAAAGTGCGAGATCCGATCCACTTTGTGACTCCATTGAGTATCGACGCGAGGACCCTTCATTACAAGACCTCGACGTTATTACTACGCCATCGGGGAGGCACCCAATTTACACAAATATGTTGATTCCAATAACACGTTATATGCATAATCTGATAATGATGCACTTTGGGTGAATCTAAACATATTTTTTTCAACTATAGCATGTCTAAAAGAATCATTGAAGTTTGGATTTTTATAACTTCAGGAGGCACGGCTCTGTAAACGTGCGATATAAACTTAATGCAGGTTTGCCTTCCATACGTTGTGGTTTTGTCACTTTTCTTCGCTTCGTAAAACATACACTTTTGCAGGAAAGGCTTCTTGTATCCTCCTGGGGCCTTGCTCTAGCTAAACAAAAAATATATTTGTTTAGCATAATCGAGGGTTACAAATTCCTTGTTACTAGAAAACAAGGGTTCTATTGGGATCATACTGCTTTGAATGACAGTATCAATGAAGTTTTATGTACGCTACTACGTAACAATGAGCATAAAATATTAATCAGGAACTTTATTTTTCGTCAACTGGATGTAACATCTTTTTTTGTTATTCAGAAAATATTCAATTCATCACCTTTTTTGACATTAATTTTCTTGCCAGGACAGCTATTTTTATGCAGATTTTAACGATCTTAACTACACGTAAGCTAGATATTAGCTAATATTCGTGCTGTTATATTACTATTCTTCTACCATCTTTGTAACATGTCATGCAATAACAATAATAGAATTGATTAATTTACATATTCAAGTGAATAGACCTATGAATCATATTAATGCATTAATTTAAACATTTGCTTAATTGTTGTCGTTAATGTTATTATTATCATTTTTTCTGAAACACTTGGCTCAGACACCCTCCTCCGACATATATTTCTAGATGTGTGCCTGCCGAAATATAAATTAGATCAAGCGGTGGTGGTACCGGAATTAGAGGCTAAAGGGAAAACAGAGAAGTATGTGCGTCATAAGCTGGGCATAAGAAACAGCACAATATCACAAAGAAACACTTTTTGAAACTTATGTCATAGAAGATGTTTAACAATATTAAGAACAATAAATGTTTTCTATTTGTAATATACTAAATATTGAAATTTTAAATAGTCTTTTGTGTTCGTACTACACATTTAAAAACTTTTTTGTTGCTCCCCAGCGCCAAGCTTAGAATTTAAAGAAAAAATGTACATTTTCATAGTGCACGGAAGTTCGACATTCAGAAAGAAAGAGCTTTATCCCACTTTTCGGAAAAATATTTCGTGTTTCTGCTACTTTTGACTTTTGTTGGCATGATATCCCGGATCACTTTTACGAGACGAGACGGGACAAAACGAGACGGGACGAGACGAGACGAGACAGAACCCTTCGAGACGGGACAGAAGACGGGATAAACGAATATTTTCGAGACGAGACACGAGACGGGACGGGACAGACCAAAGTCTCGTCTCGTCTCGTCTCGTGGGCAACACTAACTACTAGTTCCAGTTTGGACCCAAAGCTGACGACATTGACGACAGTGCAACTTCCGGAGACTCAGTGGAGTGCTAAGAGTAGCTCGGGTCGAAAGCCGAAGAGATCGAAGGTCTCTCTCTCTAAAGTGAATATTTCGGCAGTACCGGTTATTGGAGCGGTTTATTAAAAAAGAATAAAGCTGCACAGATCAACTGAAAATCAAAGTTTTGAGTGCTGATTTAGTTATGCCAGGACCAAATTTCGTGCATGCAGTCCGAGAATTTCATGGCACAAAAAAATACTTTTGTTTGAGTCTACTGGGTTCGACACACACTCAACAGACAATTTTGAACACTTGCGAGTGCTTAGGCCTGAATATGAACAATTTGGTGGGCTTTTGTAAGAGCTGAAAACATGGGAGGACAAAGACACATTATTGGTGTTCAGGCTCGAATCAGAGAGAAATATTCGGGAACTGTCTGCGTCCAGTTCCCAGCACACAGTTCGCATCTCGCGTTGTGCATCCCCCGTGCATGTGTAACAGCTTCGGAAAAACACTTCTGGTATATTGATGCGTTGATGCCTGATGAGAAGAAATGGACAAACACACATACTGAGATGGTTCCGGCACACAATTTATAGTGCATGGAAACAGAGGAGTTGAGTGGTAGAAAATGTTCCGATTTCACGTTTTGATTAAAATGACATCCTTAAACAGTGGCGATTTAGGGGATAGTTGCCCCCCATTCTTTTTTTGCCTCCACACTATCACATCATGGCCTCTTAATGCTAAGTGTTGTCTACCCCCCCCCATTTTGGTGCCACCACTGGCCCTAAACATACATAGGACTCAACTTGAACAGTAAAAAAGAATAGCGAGTCCCTTGTTCGATTCCCGTTGGAGGCGGATTGCACAGTGGTTTGGGTTCCAGTTCAAAATGATAGTTTCAGTTCCGATATTTATATTTGAGAAAAAATGTGCTTGTTTGTTTTTTAGCGTCGCATTTCTTACACTTTTGGCCAATCGCGACGGTGTGGATGAGAGGTGACTAGATAGAATTGATGAATGGACACTCACAAAGAACACGCACGCCCAGGCCGGGAACTTCGGTGGCGACATAGAGCCGGGCGACGAGAAGTCGAGAAGTTACAAAATAACAAAACGAATAACAATATTCACCATTACAACATTATTTGAATCTCTCTTATCGGAACGAATTCATCATTCATCTAGCCTGTTTTCAAAATATGGCTATAGAATACGGTTACAATATGGAAATTACGGAAGGGTACGTTATAAAGTAAACTGAACAGATTAAAACCTTAGAAACGGTAGAAGTAAAAATAATAATTTCTTGTCTTTCTCTTTCGTTGAACCGGCCGATTTGAACGACTATCTGGGGGCGTCAGTACTTGGTCTGTTTTCGTCCTTCACAAATTCTACGGATATTGATTGGAAACTCTTAGAAAGGAGGAAGGAACTACCGTTGAAGGAAAAATGCAATTAGTCTGCACTTATCGACGCTTGTTTTGTCGTGCATGTGACAGCAACAGTCACCTAACTAAGATCGATATATCTACCCACGCAAGTTCCGTATGTAGCATACATGTGTCGGCTAACACATATTGATTTTCCTTTCGAATGACGTCAGTAGTCTCAACAGTACTACAATTCATTTGATATTCTAAAGTATTTTGTCCACGCACTCTGAAATGTGCAGTGGAGAGACAAGCTGGTGATCCTAAAACTTGTGCAAATCGTTAAATTCTGTTTTTGCTTCATCATTTCGACAAAGTTCTTGAACTTGACATTGAATGCGTTTCTGTGTATCGACTGCGAGGACATCTTGCAGCTGGATCGAAACATACAAGCACGCATTTGCTAGCTCAACTTTCTTTTAGTGTAACATCTATTCCATTTTGTCGTACAGAAAGGGAATGTTCTGATTGAAGCAAGCCTCAAGGTCTAGTGGAAGTAGCAACAGATGAAAATAGTTATGAAGCAGTAAAAACGTCATTTCGAAAACAAATAGTTGACGACAAAGCAGTTGAGAGGAAAAGCACAATCAGTTAGTTATCAGGCAGGCAAGTGTAATAATGTCCTTTCCTGGTAGCCGCAAGGAAGTATATGATGAGATGGAGAAGATCCAGAGAAAAAAGAAGATGAGTTTGCAGATGAAGGTGGAGCTGGCGAAACAAAGGTTGAAGAATCTGCAATCAAGAGCACTGGATGACGAGGAAGAAGAAAGTTATGAAGAAGAGGAAGAGGAAGAAGATGGAGCCAAAGCTCTAAAAGGTAGCGAAGAAGAGAGTGAAGATTATCAAGGTGAAACTGAACAGAATGCAGGTAATATGTTTCATGCTTGTCTATGTGTCCGACTGAAACGCAGTCAAAAGAAAAATCAATATCGCGATGTCTACTTATTTCTTTAATAGTTTCCTTGTATTTACACACACACACACACACGCGCGCACAGGCATATATATATATATATATATATATATATATATATATATATATATATATATATATAATCCTGCCTCTCTCAAAATTGCTATTACAGTTTACATACCATTCCACGACGATGGGATATTACAGGGGGCCTACATCTCTATTGCTCTAGGTTCTCAAAGGTGTTATACCTTGTTCTGTTCTATTTACTGCCATACATTCTGTATACCCTGTCCGTCTGGTTGTTTGTGACTTTCAAATGGGCTCTGCATGTTTTCTTTCCAGCTTTCTCTTTCTTTCCCTGTTTCTCACTTTCTTCTTCTCTCTGTTCTACATATATTTTTCTTCTACCCTTTTTCCATCCATTTCTGTTTCCCTGTTTCTTTATTTATTTCATTCTTTCTCTCTGTGTTTCTGTATGTACTTATTTATTTATTCCTTTGTTTACATATCTCTTTCTATCGTTTCCCTATTTCGCTATTCCTTTCTTCCCCTGTTTATCTACACAACCCTCTCTTTCTCTTTCCTTCTTCCCCTGCGTAACCCTTTCTTCATATTCCCTTCTCTATCTTTCGTTTCCTTATTTCTTGCTTCCTCTATTCCTCTCTTTCTTAACACTTTCTTCTATTTTATTTTTTCTTTCGTTTAATTATTTCCCTATTCGCCTGTTCCTCTCTCTACACAACCTTTCTATTTATTTATTTCGTTTCCTTATTTCTTTATTTGATTCTTTCCCTATTCCTCTCTATCTCTCTCTTCATAAAGCTTTCTTCCTTCTTTCGTTTCCTTGTTTATCTATTTCTTTTTTCCCCTGTTCTTCTACAAAACTCTCTTTTTGTTACTCAGTTTTTCTATTTTCTTCTCTCAATTTTTCAATCTCTTATCTCTCACCTTCCTTATACGACTGTGCGTGTATGTGTGTGAGAAGAGGATTCTTGCTATTTGGATGAGGTGTCACTCAATAGGTGCCATATTTTAATTTCCAGAACTATCAACTTTGCTTTATCTGTTTCGCTCAGTGCCCATGTTTCACAGCTGAAAATTTTAAGACATTGACAGCGCACAATATACATAGAAATAGCCGGCCCCTGTGGCAGAGTGGTTAGCACATCACGCTACGATGCTAGGGGTCCCGGGTTCGAATCCTGGCCTGGGCATGGATGTTTGTGAGTGTCCATTCATCAATTTTGTTTACAGCTTTGTGTGTGTACCGAGTGGCAAAGTGGTTAGTGGATTCAGGGTTCGAATCCCGAGTAAGACATGCCCGTTTGAGTTGTTCATGTTGAGTAACTGCGAAGAAATGTAAGTTATTGGAAAACTGGATATTATGCGAGATATAATTGAGGGGACAACATAAGAAAGGCATATCCCAAATTTTAAAAAGCGCGACAAGTGAGTGGTTGACCCTCGAACTCGACTTGGAAGTTACCGGGTTCGAAACCGGACCACGGAATGGCTGCTTTTCGTGAGTTTCTTTTCATCAATTTCACTTGCTCATTCTCATTGTAGCTCTGACCTCCATGGCGTAGTAGTTAGCACAGCGCACTACGACACCAGCGGTCCCGGCTTCGAATTCCTCCCTGCGCATGTAACACAAGCAATTCACTTAATATTATTGTGTATAAGTATATTGTGCGCTGTCGTCAATGTCTTATAATTTGCAATGCACATGCAATAGCATAGACTCTCAGGAGTAGTTTAAGTATCAAATGTTCGGATCGCCAGAACAACCGCGAAAGAGAATAAGCGCGAAAGCAAAATTTTCGCGGTTAATCAGTTTCGCGCTTAATCTTTTCGCTCTTATTCCTTCGCTCTTATTCCGTTCGCGCTTAGCCCGTTTCACTTTATTTATTTATTGATAGAGCATAACAGGCTGAGCCCAAGTGTAGTCGCACTTAATCAGTTTCACGGTTTTTCCTATCGCGCTTAATCCGTTGTTCAATTTTGGTTTCGGTCTTAATCCGTTTCGCGGTTGTTCCTCTCGCGCTTATTCCTGCTTTGAATTTTGGTTTCGCACTTAAACCGTTTCGCGGTTGTTCCTTTCTCGGTTATTCCTGCTTTGAATTTTGTTTTCGCACTTAATCCGTTTCGAGGTTGTTTCGTTCGCGCTTATTCCTGCTTTGAATTTTGGTTTCGCACTTAATCCGTTTCGCGGTTGTTCCTTTTCTCGCTTATTTTTGCTTTGAAATTTGTTTTCACACTTAATCCGTTTCGCGGTTGTTCCTTTCTCGCTTATTCCTGCTTTGAATTTTGTCTTCGCACTTAATCCGTTTCGAGGTTGTTTCGTTCGCGCTTATTCCTGCTTTGAATTTTGGTTTCGCACTTAATCCGTTTCGCGGTTGTTCCTTTCTCGCTTATTCCTGCTTTGAATTTTGTCTTCGCACTTAATCCGTTTCGAGGTTGTTTCGTTCGCGCTTATTCCTGCTTTGAATTTTGGTTTCGCACTTAATCCGTTTCGCGGTTGTTCCTTTCTCGCTTATTCCTGCTTTGAATTTTGTCTTCGCACTTAATCCGTTTCGAGGTTGTTTCGTTCGCGCTTATTCCTGCTTTGAATTTTGGTTTCGCACTTAATCCGTTTCGCGGTTGTTCTTCTCGCGCTTATTCCTGCTTTGAATTTTGTTTTCGCACTTAATCCCTTTCGCGGTTGTTTCTTTCGCTATTATTCCTGCTTTGAATTTTGTTTTTGCACTTAATCCGTTTCGAGGTTGTTTCGTTCGCGCTTATTCCTGCTTTGAATTTTGGTTTCGTACTTAATCCGCTTCGAGGTTGTTTTTTTCGCGTTTATTCCAGCTTTAAATTTTGATTTCGCACTTAATCCGTTTCGCGGTTGTTCCTTTCGCGCTTATTCCTCTTTTGAATTTTGATTTCGCACTTACTCCGTTCCGCGATTGTTCCTCTCCCGCTTATTTCTGTGTGACTCTTGCGCTTAGTCCGTTTCTTGGTTATTCCACCGACCCAAATGTTCTAAAAAAATCTCAAACAGCTATTGCTTGTTTTGTATTTATTTGTATTTTCGTTGTGCGAGCTGTACGCTGTACGCATTACATACATTTTGCTTTACACACACTTACTCTTCCTTACAGTCTTGTATTAATATTGTACCCTCTTTATGTTAATATACAGATACTCTTAGTAGTTGATCAGATATCAGAAAATTTAAAAAAATACATATAAGAAAATTAGACATAATAAGTATAGTTAGCAATCCAAATCTTGCACATGCAAATAAAGTTATGTGTCTGGTTCCTTTGGTCTCCAGTCTCTATATACCTCTATTCCAATCTTTCACTTCCCACACAAACTCTTGCACTATTTCTCGCGCTGCCTTTCACACTCCCATTCTCCCCTCTTCTTTATGTGATAAGGGGTGTTTACACTTTACGTTGCACTATGAAGATGGCTCGGTTTGAGCATGATCACTAATTTCGCTGTCTTCTCTAATAGCTTCCCCCGCCGTTCTCTTACTTCCCCCAGGTATTTCCACACTTGTTGTACCGCTTCTTTTGTCTTTATTCTATCGTTTACCACTTCTATCACCTCCCTCCCTGTTAGGTTTTTCAGAAACTTGTCCTTTAGGTCACGTGTAGAAGGGCAGTTCAGGAGGATATGCTCGTCCGTCTCCTCTCCATCGCACATAGAACATATCGTTTCCCCTTCTTCGTTTCTATTCCTTAACTGTTTCCATCCCCCTAGTCTGAACTATGCCAGCGCCCCATTCTCTTAACTTTTGCCTGATTGAGGACTTCGTTTGGCAGTCTGCTGTTATTTCTTCTCTGCCTATGTCCAGTAATCTGTCTCTGATTTGGTTTTCTGTTGAAATACCCCCCCCCTTCCTCCCTCTTCCAATACCAACCCATTCCATTATTGTATAAGAGATTCTTCACTTCCCAACCCCAGTTGTGAACGTTTTCCTCCCTTGTCTGTATTTCTAAGCATTGTCCCCTCAGCGTAGTTTGGCCCTCTAATGATAATCGCATCCAATATTAAACAAACTTCATCTATGCTTGTACCGTGTCCCTGTTCAAGCCCTATTCCTTGAGGATCCCACAGTTGGCCGTACGTACCACTGCTTACGCCCATTACCCTCTTATAGAATTCTGTTTGTGTGCCGGTTATTGTGTTGTCCCCCTTTAACCCCCACAGTTCTACTCCATAATTTAATGTTCCTAAATATTATTGATGAATTGAGGTTTTGAATGACCGGGAAAGCTTGTTAGTACTCTGGAGTGTTAGCTAGGCAAAATATGATTAAAATATTGCACTGAGCCGATAGCATATAGGCAAGTATATGTAAGTATAAAGGGACACTCATAAAGAACACCATGCCCAGGTTGAGAAGACTAGAACCCCAGCCGAGATTAGAACTCTGCACCTATTGCGTCCTAGGACACTGTTAACCACTCCAGCAGAGATGTAGGCTCATGGGAAAGAGTATAAGCGAGTTTCTTAGCTTGATCCGTGTAGGCGTTACAGGTAAGGAAAAATTTCTAATGACGTTTCCTTGATAGTTTAATTTTTATTACTGAAACTCATACTGTATATGGCCCGCTTTTGACGAAAGCATTTCCTGTAACATTTTTGCTAGCATAAATGCTACGTAAATGTTCCCAAAAATCTTATAACAGAGAGTACTTTACATGGACATATTTCATGTAAGATTTCGCTTAGCTTTTGCGATTACAATGTATAATGGCATACAGCTCGGAAGGCACATCGAGTAACACCATCTATGATGAGTGCCTAAGTGTTCACAATTGAAACAACTGAAATATTCTTCCGTACGTTCACTGTATACGTTATATAGTATGTATTTAAGCACCGCCATTGTTTTGTACCTAATACTTTTTATAGGAAATGTTATTTCTCTCGGTTGAATAGCTATCGGCATTTAAAAATGTGAAGTGATACATTGTTTACATCTCACGCTGCCGCCATTACAGCTGCACTCGTGACCTAGAGGTCGCTTCTGATTGGTTAGGCTACGAAAAAAGCTACGGATATAGGACGGACCCTACCCTTGAGAAATGCCATGAAATATGCCATGGCATCTGAAATGCCATAAGATTTTTCACTTTACACGGTAGCATTTTGATCATGGCGTAAATGTTAAGAAAAATGCCAAGGAAAAATGCTTTCGTCTAAAGCGGCCATAAGATATTAAAATATCTCTAGTAATGGAGAATCCAACTCAAAATTTATTCATTTTCTTCTTCAGGTGACGACCATGGATCTGACATCGTCAGGCCATCTCTGTTGAGGTTCGTCGCTACTCCGCCAGAGTGGGAAAGAGAGGACACGCTCGACGACATCAAGCAAGCGATCTTGAACGGCATTCGTAAGCTTGCTGACGACGTCATGAGATTCCTCCGAATGGTCGACGAAGCGGAAAGAGTCCGCAACCCTTATCTCTGGGGCTGCTATCAGCTGAAGAAAGAAGAAATGACATCCAGATTGGGGAGAAGCGCCACTGAGGCAATTCTGTTCCATGTCACCTCGGCAAACAATATACCTTCAATCTCTACCAACAATTTCGATTGGAGAAGAGTATGGCGCTGCAAGTTCGGGCATGGCGTCAGCTTCTGTGGAGATCCCTTCTACTGCCACAAGTGGAGTGGGTGTGGCGGTGGTAGGAGGGCGCTAGTGGCATGCAGAGTCCTTGTGGGGGAATTCATCCAGAGCTCTACTCGGTCCATATGGGAGACCAATAACCTCGCTGACATCGACTACGACACGAGCTGCGGATTCCTCTATAGCAGCGCTCCCCCCGTATTTGTGAAGTACGAAGACAACTCCTTTTACCCAATGTACGTTGGTTATTATAACTAGTGGGGCCTCCCCGGTGGTGTAGTGGTAAACCCGCTTTACACTATATCCAGGGAATATCTGGAGCAAGGCTGCGCTTAACGGAAGTTAAGCTATTGGGCGGAGCGAAGCAATACAAAGCCTGACACCTGCTGTCGTTTCCCCCTCCATGCAATCCCGTTCCCACGCACTTGTTCATTGGTCGAACCCTCTCGAGTCACTACTTGCGCAGAGACTTGTTTCCGTTCGCTTGCTCCAGAGTTTCCCGCGACAGAGTATAGACGAAAGCATTTTATAACATATCTGCTAGCATAGAATTCTACCGTGTAAAGAGAAGAAACTTTTATAGTAATTATTTTGATGCCGTAGCATGGCATGATTCAATGACAGAATCGGTCCTAACTATTTTAACATCATTCGTAGCGGTGTCCGGTAAAAATGGCAACGGGAAAAATGGCCAAGTAAAAACAGCAAACGGAAAAAATGGCAAAAGTGAAAATTGCAAATTGAAAAATGGTAAAAATAGAAATCACAAACAGAAAGCAAAAGTTATTTTGTTATATAGCACTGCCGGTATAAATTATCCTAGTTTTAATCTCTGGCAGTTGTCAAGTATATAGTATGAAATGTTCTCTTATACCGTTCAAAATCAAATCTAGTGTTCTAGGTTTACTTGGATTGCACGGATGTTGATTTCGTATCTTCATATCATTAGCACACTTGTCTATCATTACAGCATCGTAATCAGGTGGATGATTATGGTCGTAGGAACACACATGATTTTGTTTCAATAAATTTGTTTTTAGAATTCACCGACACTTGAATTTGTTCCTCCACCTTATTACATTCTTCAGATCAGACTGTTTTGTACACGCGTAGATAGAAGAGCTTCTCTGCAGCTTTCCGAGATTTAACAATTTTCATGTTGAAAACGTAAACAAGTTCGTCTCTCTGAGAGAAATCAGTGACACAAACTAGTGCGAGGGGGTAGATAAGGAGGGCTGGCTTCAAGTCCTGCTAGTAACAAACACGTGTGATTGGTCAGGAGGTGTGTACAAGGTGTAAACGTATTTTCAGTATTTCATGAAAACCATGCTATGCTGCACCCGCCACCCCCCTTAGGTTTCATGAAACACACATGCTTTAAATTATTTACAAAGGTTACCTTTTATTAACATGTGATTCTATAGCGTCAGCAACTTCTGCCAGAAGAAATAAACGGCATTATAATTATTTTTGGAAACACCAAATAAAATGTATCAATTCAAAGACAAGTTAGTGATAAAGACATCAAAATTATATTAACTTTAAATTTCAAACTGTGAAATGCAAGACATATAATTTCTCATGTAAAATCATGACATATTGTATTTGCCATTTTTATTCTCGCCATTTCTACCGTTGCCATTTTTTCCGTTTGCCGTTTTGACTTTGCCATTTTTTCCGTTGCCATTTTTACCTAAATTCCTTGTAGCATTTACCAATCGGAAGCGAGCTCTACGTCACAAGTGTAGATGTAATGGCGGCCGCGTACGATGCAAACAATTTATCACTTCACATTTTTAAAAGCCGATAATTATTTAGCCGAGAGGAAAAACGTTTCTAACGAAACGGTTTTAGGTACATATCAATGGCGATGCGCA
This sequence comes from Lepisma saccharinum, assembly GCF_977018435.1. Lineage (NCBI taxonomy): Eukaryota > Metazoa > Arthropoda > Insecta > Zygentoma > Lepismatidae > Lepisma > Lepisma saccharinum. Next base: position 29,457,015 of record NC_139235.1, read on the forward strand.
AATACATACTTTATAGTACGTACATACAGTACTCATATGGAAGAATACATTAGTTGTTTCAAATGTAAACACCAGGTACAGGCTCATGGGAAGAACTATGTCAATATATAGGTGAGATATTTCTATCCATGGGTAGAATTTCAGTTTGTTTGCACAATAGCTCAATAATTAAAAAAAAAAAAACATTTTGAAAACCAGTAATTCTATATGCCTTTCGTGCTGTATAAATTACACTGCTCTACAAAATGAAACTTTTTGAGAGCTGTTTTCCGGTTAAGAGGTGATATAAGATATTTCAAGTACGCTGATCACGAATATGTTATTGGTTTTCTTCCATCACGTCAGAATTTTTCACAAAATAGAAATTAAATTTCAGCCGAGAGCGGTATTTACATACGAAAATCAAGTTACAGACATTAGGGAAATATTACACAAGGAATGTAAATCTCACAACAAATAGTCATAAAAAGTATACGAAATGTATAATTTGAATTAAATATTTACCTCATTTCTTCTTTTTCCCTATTTGGAAGCTTCGAAGATTGGATTTTCTCTTGTGAACGGTGTTTGGTTCCTCAAGCAGCAATGTCAAACAGTAATCTGCCATCATTATTGTACTCCATCTTCCCTGGTATCAGTGCTCCATGTCGCTAATATCTTGATAGAAACGCTCTCCATGTTCCTCACTGACTTCACCACCTAAGTTAGGAGGAAATCTGTCCAAATGCGAGAACAGGAAATGAATTTTAAGGCTCATGTTGCATCCTAAATTTTTTAACTTGAGCAGCATATGAGACACGATGCTCTTGTAATGTTCATGTCTGTTATTACCCAAGAAATTTTCACATACACTTCTGAAAGCTGCCCAAGCTTCCTTTTCCATGTTGTTCATGCATTCTTCGAAATTGGAATCTTGAAATGACTTTCGTATTTGAGGTCCTATGAAAATTCCCTCTTTCAACTTAGCATGTGAGATACTTGGAAATTTTTTGGTGAGGTATTTGAAACACACTCCATTCTTATCGAGAGACTTAACGAATTGCTTCATGAGACCTAATTTTATATGTAATGCAGGTAATAGTATCCTCTGGGGTTCGTCACATTTTTACTGCCATGGATGCGTTTTACTGTCCAGTGTTTCTCTCTGTCTCTACTGTCCCATTCGCAAATATAACATGAATATTTTGTGTATCCTAGTTGATGTCCCATCAATAAACAAATAGGTCACCACACAAAACCCAATTCTGTTCTCCGTAATTTATCTTCTGCAAGAGCAGTGACATATTTTGGTAATTCTCCTTGAGGTGTACGGAATATGCTAATGGCACAGAAGGGTATTGGTTTCCATTGTGTAGTAGGACAGCCTTTAAACTTAACTTGTTTGAATCTATGAATAACCTCCAATCCTGTGCAGAATAGCCATTCCCTGTAAGTCTCATCACGAGTTTGGTCACATCATTACAATACACCAAATCTTCTTCCGCAGAAAAGTATTGAATAAATTCCTGTTCCCGATGCCTAAATAATGTTGAAGATGTCCCTGCAGCAAGTAAATTTTTCTCTTTCAATCTCGATCCTAAGAGTTCAGCAGCTTGCTTTGATAAATTCAAGTCTCTCACCAAACCATGAAGTTCTGGTTGCGTAAAGAGCTTGAGCTCGTTTCCTTCCTGAACGCGGTAATCATCATCTTGTGTGTCGCTCACGGAATCAGAATCCAAACCTAGCTGTAAACCACTTGGTGGATCAGGTACCGGGACATCAGGACCGTGAGGTACATGCCGCATTGCCGATCGCACATTAGGATACTGTATTGTTTTTTTTTTGTTCTTTGCATTAAAACCTTTCACTTCACAAGAACAAAAGTAACAATCATTGCTGTGATTAGTTGCCTCCCGCCACAACATAGGGACACCAAAAGCCATAGCTTGCTTCTTACCTTTTGTCCAGTTCCTTAAATCTTCTACACAAACTCGGCACACTGTGTGGGGTGCAAATGATTTATCTTGATCCCCTAGTTTAATCCCGAAATAAGCATGATACTGCCTTAACAAATGACATAATTTTTTGCCTTTGCTTCAACACCACGTAACTTCCACAGATGTAGCAAAAATTATCGGGATTGTTTTTGCACTTCCTACGTTCCATTTTCCTGCATGTGCACTCAATCAACCGCGCAACAACAAGAGATGACAACTAATGTCACATTGGTGGGAAACTTTTGTCGCGTCCACCAACTACAGACATCTATTCTGGTTTATTTGGACTTTTAACCACTGTTATTTAAAAGAGATATGATTTACCAACGTTTCGGAGGCTGCATCTGCCTCCGTCTTCAGGGTAGCGTGTCTAAATGGTTGCCTTGGAGGACCATTTAGACACGCTACCCTGAAGACGGAGGCAGATGCAGCCTCCGAAACGTTGGTAAATCATATCTCTTTTAAATAACAGTGGTTAAAAGTCCAAATAAACCAGAATGAATAAATCACCACTGATTAACTACAAAAAAGTACAGACATCTAGTATTTCGCACTTCGTGATGCTGTCTGCTGCTGGCATCTGCTGTGAAATTCATGAACTAAGTACACTAACAGGTTATTCTGTGTATGTCGCATGAGCTGTACTGTTTCATTTGCAAAAAAGAAGATATATTTCAAAAATATTTGTTAAAAACGAATACGTCCATATTGAAATATTGGCATTTTTTAATGTAAATAACAAATTTCTTAAATTCCAGTTTTGTGCAAAAACTGTACGTGATGGAGCAAAACAAACATCATTTTCGATGTTTCCACATCGAAATCATTAAGAAAATGTCAACATTTCCCAAACAGCAAAATCACTGTAGAGCAGTGTTATCTAACGTTCTCTGCACACTTTGCATATAATCGCAACTGCTAACCGGAATGTTAAATGAGATGCTTTCGTGTAAAGCATCCTGCTATTAAAAAATGCTGAGTTTTTTGCGAGCACTTAGGCAGAATTTATTCTAGCAAATACGTTAAAGGAAATGCTTTCGTCTAAAGCGGACTTTTCTGTCCAACTACTGAAGACGAGACTAGATCGAGAGGACGAATCTACAAGTAATAGGGGAGGCAGGTTGAAACATGCACGAAACAGCGCTGTACGTTTCAAATCAGTATTTCGTTTGTTAGCTCTATTTTTGATCGCCTTATTATGTTTGTGATGGCTTTTACAACTCATAACACCCCCTTCAACGTATTCGACATTTAATTATGTTGCATTTCATATTTTTGCAACGCCACATATTACTTAAATCAACATAATCCACTTATAGATAGATATACGTGCAGAATGCACTGAACAGTAACCTTTTGAGTTAGAAGTGTATACCAGAGCTTTGTGTTTTAATTGTAAGATAGACTGTCTTGTAAAGTAGTTGACAGTAAGATTTAATGTTTTTCTTGGAAAATACAATAACACACACTCGTCACATATCTAGTTAATATAATGATTTTTTCTGTGCATAATTTTGCTTCAATGTGTTCTATTTTCATATTTATGAAGAAACCATTCCTTATGATGAAGACTTATTCTGTATGTGCAAGTCTCGAGGAGGTTCAAGAGGTATGAGGGAAGTTGAACCCTTCTTCATAAAGAAAAAAATGCCTAATGCCTAATTGTTCTTTATTTTATTTCTATCACTTTTCGTATTTTCTGTTTTTATTGTTTGCATCTATTTCTAGAGTTTTGCCTTTCTCTCTCACTCTTAGAATCTATTTCTCCTTATTTTCTCTGGTGTCTACTGTCTCCCTCTTTTCTTCTGTTCTCTCTCTTTGTCTCTCATCCATCTTTTATTTCTCTTTCTCCGTCTCCTTATTTCTGTTCTCTTTCTCATGAGATTCCTTAATTTTCCCTTCTTTATTTAAATCACTAGCTTTTCTCTGCTTCACTTGCGATGTTTCTGTTTCTTTCCATTTCTCTGTGCTGCTTCTTCCATTTATCTCACTCCCTGTTTAACGACGATTCGTAAACGCGGCGTGATGTAATAGCGTCAGAGGGGAATGAATGGGGAGAACCCCCCCTAGTATATACAAGAAAATAAATAAATGTTTCTTGTTCTAATATGCTCTTTTTGTATGTTATTTTAGGTGTATACTAAATGTAACTATTCCCCCAAAAAGTATTACTACCTCTACAATTCTCTATTTTCGCCTCTCTCCCTCTGATCCATTCTGTTTTTCCACTCCCCCCTTCTCTCTCTCTCTCTCTCTCTCTCGTTCCATTTCTTTCCCTCTCCCTCTCTCTGTGTCTGCCTCTCTCCCATCACTTTCTCTCGCTCTTCTCCTGGTCCTGCTACTAATCTAATGTAACTTACATCAACCAAACACAATTTAAATAAAAAACATGTAGTATCAAGATTCTATGTGTGTGTAAAACAAGTCTGAAGCACGTCAGGATCTACAATAACAATTGTTCACATTCACCAGAGGTCTGATGCCCAGATATTTTACATAGTTGGGGGAAGCAGAAACATTTTCTTGTAGTCCAATTTTTCTTCTAAAAAACACGTCCAATACAGGAAAGATGGCAAAAGGTAGGACAAACTGTTAAACTGTAATATCATTCCCTCTTTTACGAGAAGCCTCAACAAGCCACTGTAAATCATGTGATAGCTCCGTGGCTCAACAACTCGTTGAGAGGCAGGACCTGCCATGCTTTTTTGCTGGGCGAGGCATGGCCACTGGGTTAACATCGAAATTTTTGAGCTGCCATTGGGAATCGAATCTTGGGCTCCTTGTACCAAAAGCGGGAGCTTTTTAAAAAATTCTCTTCCAGGATATATGAACATGTTCCATAAATTTTGGACTATTCATGTTTTTGTATAAATCAATATCTAATAGTTCACATTCTACAGCAAAAGATAGAAAGCAATGACGCAAATATATGAAGCTGCCCTGTGATTATCGACGTATGTTTTTCCTTGCATGCAATCAATGAGTGTTTGCTTGCGACGACGAAAAGCGCATAATGAAGATCGATATGTGCCCATGTAAGCTTCACATGTGACATGCGACACTGTTATGGATTTCCCTTTCTATCAGATCTGAATGACGTCAATAGTCTTAACAGTTCCACCAATCACCTCGTCGTTCGTAGACGTTGGTCCTATACGCTGATACAAAACAGAGTACAGAAGAAAACATGTAGAAGATAATACTCTGTGTGCTTCATATGGAAAACACAAAGTTAATATAGTCTTTGTAGTTCACTGCATGTCTTTCTAGCAACTGTGAGGCCATCTCGCGGCTGGATCGAATTCCGCATTTCTCCGCTGAATCTCTTCGGTGCAACAACTATTCTCTTTTATTGGACAAACTCAAGTCATGCTAACAAATTGATCGACTGAACTTGACTGAATCGTCAATATTGGGATCTCTATTGGGAAAACTGTGCAGATATTACTCGTTCTGTTGATACAGCAGCAACTTCACCGGGAAATACCTTAGTCTGCAAGAGTGGAATGTCATTTTCTGTTCTCAGCAGTGACGGTGATCGGGAAAGTCAGAAAGAGGAGATGAACGAAACTGAAAGTAATGCAGAAAGGAAGATAGAGACTGGAGAAAACTATTTGAAAGAACAAAAGGGAGAGAAGAGAAAGATAGACAATGAGAACGAAGAAGAAGATCAAAGGAAGAAAAAGGTGAGTTCAAATCTGGTAGAGGAAGACGCATACTGTGAAGATGCTGAGAACAAGACAGGAACAGAACAAGGAAAAAAATCGGAGGAACACATTGGCAAAAAGGCAGAAGAAAGATGTGATGCCAGTGAAAAGAAACGGATGGAAGTGGAAAGCAGAGAAGAATGTGAAGAAGTCCAAACTGCAGAGAGAGGAAGAGAGCAAGGTAATGAAGAGGTGGAGGCCAACGAAGCACTTCAAGACAAAAGAGAATCGAAAGCCAATGATAACAATGAAAGACAAAGTGATGAAAAAAAGGAGAACGAGGAATGTGATGAAACCAGTGAGGAGAAAAAAGCAGAAGGACGAAACGGAGAAAACAGTGAAAGTGACCCAAAAGGAAATGAAAAGAACGCTGGTTGGTTATGTGTTAAGGAAGAGCTTGAAGAAGTAACACAAGACAAAAAAGAAACGACAAAAAATGACGATAATGATAGAGAAAATGATGGGATGGAAGAAAAGGAACAACGCCATGAACACTGTGAAGATAAAAGAATGGAAGGAGAAGGTGGAGAATGTAGTGGAGGTGACTTAAGAGGAAAGGAAAAGGTGAGTGTTACAGAAGCATCAGACAACGCAACACTCCCAGTTCGAACAGAGTCGGAACCACACGATAACACTGACGGAGGAAATGAAGGGATAGAAACAAGCGAAGAAAGTGGTGCAACTTCAACACAGAAGAAAACGAAGGATGAAAGGGGAGACATTAATGACCCAAAAGGAACTGAGGAGAATGTAAGCGGACCAAGTATTGAAAAAGTGGAGCCCAATTCAACACAAGACGAGAAGAATGCTAAAGACGTCAGTGAAACAAACCAAGAAGAAGCAAGTAAGACGAATGCAGGTAATTTCTTGATTCTAGTTTTGTGTGTTTTCAATGTACGTGCATGCAAAAAAAAATGCACTTTTCTTTGAAACTGCACTGCCAAGCGCACTTCTCTCAATCTGCATGAAGTGTTTTCGGGATTTATAGTTTTGGAGGTACTGTCGGGGAAATCGTTCGAACAAGGGAATAGACAGAAACGAGGCACGTGCTATCTAGAAATATGTTTCGGGGGGGGTCGAACCAAGTGTCTCAGGAATAATAATAATAATAATAATAATGTTTAAATTAAAATAATTATATTAAATAGAATTAATACTAAATACAATACATAAATTAATATTATATTATTATTACACGAATAGGTAAAAAGACTGTATAAGAATAGAGATATAACAGCCCATATTTATTACGTAGCTTACCTGTAGTTAAGATAGTGTAGTGTAGTGACATAAAAACAAGTGCCCTGGCAATGAAATTAATGTCAAATAGATGAATAATTGAATATTTATGGAATAACAAAAATGATGTTACATGTATATAGTTGGAGAAAAGCAAGTTTCTGATTAATATTTTAGGCATATTGAGTAATAGGGTACATAAATCTTCTTTGTAATGTCATAACTAACTAACTCTCTAGCCTTCTTAAACCCGAAGGTTCATGGCTGCAGCAACACAGGCCTTCCATGTTTCCCTATTTTGAGCAAGTTCTATATACTCTTTTCCATCCCTACCGATTTCCCTTAGGTCCATCTCAACGTTGTCCCTCCATCTTCGTCTTGGCCTTCCTACAGGTCTCTTACCATCAGGTTTCCCAACAAGAATCCTGTAAACTCCTCGTTCCTCTCCCATTCGTGCCACATGGCCTGCCCACCTAAGTCTTCTTGATTTAATTATTCTAATAATATCTGGACATGAATACAAATTATGTAGTTCTAAATTATGTAACCTTCTCCACTCACCTGTCTCCTCATCCCTTTTAGGTCCAAATATTTTCCTAAGGATCTTATTTTCAAATACTCTCAATTTATGTTCCTCTTTCAATGTAAGGGACCAAGTTTCACATGCATATAATACTACAGGCAAAATTACTGTTTTGTATATTTTAACTTTCAGTTTCTTAGATATTAAACGAGAAGACAAAAGTTTATGAAGAGAGAAGTAACATGCATTTCCTGAATTAAGCCTACTTTTTATTTCCTCTTTAATATAATTTTCATTTGTTAATATTACTCCTAAGTATTTGAATTTGGAAACTGGTTCAAACGAGTTGTTATCATTAATTAGATTTTGATTATTACCTAACACTTGGTTTCGGCCTGTAAGCATATATTTAGTTTTCTCTTTGTTAACTTCCAAACCTATCTCTTTAGCAGTTTTGAAAAATATTTTAGCATTATTCTTAATTGTATTCACATCATCCCCCAGTAAGTCTACATCATCTGCATATGCTAACAACTGAGTCACACCATTTAATTTTAGTCCTTCTTTAGTTTCTTTTACCTTCCTAACAGCATATTCTAAGGCAAAATTAAAGAGCAATGGAGATAATGCATCTCCTTGTTTTAACCCATCATGAATTGTAAATTTGTCAGACATATTAATACCCACACGAATTTTACTTTCTGTTTCACTGGTGCATACTTTTATCATACTAACAAGCTTCTTAGGTATTCCAAACTCAACTAATATATTATATAGTTTATCTCTTTTGACTGAATCATATGCTTTTTTGAAATCAATGAATAGCTGATGGACATTTTGATTATATTCCCACTTTTTTTCAAGTGTCTGTCTGATGTGAAAAATTTGATCTGTAGTTGATCTGTTACGTTTAAATCCACATTGATAATCACCTATAATTTCATTAGCATATGGGGTTAGTCTTGTTAAAAGAATGTTAGATAATATTTTATATGTTGTTGAGAGTAGAGAAATTCCACGGTAATTATTGCAGTTCATTTTATCACCTTTTTTAAACACAGGAACAATTATGGATTCTTTCCACTGTTGAGGGATTTCTTCTTTATTCCATATTAAACAGATTAATTTATGAATTTGATACATTAATGAATTTCCACCATATTTAATTAACTCAGCTGGTATTAAATCAATGCCAGGTGCTTTGTTATTCTTTAGCCTTTTAATAGCATCTTTAACTTCAGTCAAGTTGGGTTCTGGAACTAAAGGTTCTGCTGTGTGTACTTCATTCACTTCTGATTTATCTCCTACATGGACATTTAAAAGGTCATTAAAGTAGTTCTTCCATCTATTTAGAATATCACTTGGGTCAGCTAGAAAATCACCGTCCTTATCTTTTATCAAGTTTACTTTAGGTTGCCACCCCTTTCTAAATTCATTTACACCTTTATATAAATCTCTGATATTTTTATTTTTGCTGTTTGTTTCAATTTCGTTAATTTTGGTTTTCAAGTAATCTCTTTTTTTACTTCTAAACGTGCGGTTAACTTCTCTCTTTATTCTATTATAATTGTTTAGATTTGTATAATCAGAGTTATTTAACCACCTAAGTCTAGCCTGATTTCTTATTTCTATTAGATTATGACATTCATTATCAAACCATGGCTTACTTTTTCTCGGTTTATGGTATCCTATACTTTCTTTAGCTGCTGATTCTATTGCATTACGTATGTGCTCCCAATTCTTATTTACGTCTGTTTCATTTATATTTTCATCATCATTTAAATCCTGCAAAACATCAAATCTATTTGACAGTTTAATTTGGTAATCTTTCTTAATTCTTTCATCAGTAAACTTTCCTGTATCAAATTTTAGAACTTTTAGATTTTGTTGCTTATGATTTATCACTGAGAGTCTTTCTCTTAATTTAGCAATTACTAAATAATGGTCACTAGCACAGTCAGCACCTCTATGTGTACGAACGTCAATTATACTAGTATGCCTTCTCTTATCAATGAGAATATGATCTATCTGATTGTGAGTTTTACCATCTGGAGAAGACCAGGTATATTTATGGATATCTTTATGCTTAAAAGTGGTACTTTTCACAATTAAATTCTTTGAGGTTGCAAAAGTAATCAATCTTATACCATTATCATTACTTAATTCATGAAGACTTTCTTTACCAATCGTGGGTTTAAATGTCTCTTCTTTGCCAATTTGTGCATTACAGTCACCTAACAGAATTTTCATATCATACTGAGAAAATTTATCAAAGACCTGTTCTAACTCTGCATAAAAATCATCTTTAGTATTATCATCTTTATCTTCCGTTGGTGCATGTATGTTTATTAAAATAATTTTACACCACCTACCCTGTAAAACTGCATATGATATCCTATCATTAATAAATTCTACTGTTTTAAGAGTCGATATAATTCTATTATTTATGAAAAAGCCTGTTCCAAAATTATGATTTTCAGTACCACCATAGAAAAAAGTATAATTTTTAGTTTTACAATTCCCTTCTCCTGGCCACCTAACTTCCTGGACAGCTACTACATCTAATTTATACTTAACTATCTCATTAACTGTACACTGAAATGCCCCAGGCCGGTAAAGGCTCAGAACATTCCAGGTGCCTAATTTAATATCCTTCTTCCTAACGTAGATCTTATCCTTAGTCCAGAGACCTCCCAAAGTAGTCCCCACCCGGAGATCCGAACGGGGGACTATTTTACCTCCGGAATATTTTACCTTGGGAACATCCATGGCCTTATATTGTTGTTTCTTGACATGTGTTTTTACAGTGCAGAGTTGTCAGCTCTACGCCTAACCCCCAATATGAATGGAGGAACTACTACACAAGACGAACACAAACACATTAGACAGCACAACTACTACACAAGACACACACAAACACATCACAACTACAACAAAATATAAACACAAACACACCACAACTACTACACAAGACAAACACAAACAAATTAGACAGCACAACTACTACGCAAGACAAAACCAACATACTAGACAGCACAACTACTACACATACATACTAGACAGCACAACTACAACACAAGACACATACATACACATACACACCACCGATACTACACAAGACAAACAGAAACACATTATACAGCATAACTACTACACAAAATAAACACAAACACACTAGGCACTACAACTACTACACAAGACAAACCCAAAAACACTACACAGCACAACTACTGCACAAGACACACAAACACATAACAACCACTACACAAGATAAAACACAAATGCACAACTACTACTACACAAGATTATATATACACACATACACACACATACATACATATACATACATATGTGCATATATACATATATATATATATATATATATATATATATACACACATACACACACACACACACACACACACACACACACACACACACATATAATACATAGGTTATATTTAAAGATTCTTAGTTTGTATTTTTGATTTTTTTAAAAAAAGTTTAGCATATTTAAGGATATTTCAGTTGTGTCTTACTGCCTAAAGAACATCTTAAAAACCATCCTATTACTACTGCTTTGGTTAATGAAAATTCCAGCAGCGTGTTACTGTAGCTCTGCCAAGTGTAAATTTCTCTGTCGCGTAATATTAAATATAATTTTCATCAGAAATGTATTATTATTATTATTATTAGACTATTATATAAATATGATAATTTGCTGGCGTTTCCTTGATGATTGTGTATCGATTCTCATTGATATTTCAAACTTAAAGAACGGATGAGGTGGCAGGTGCATTCCAATCTTGCCCAGGGCCTCGCGATATGTTGCTACGCCACTGTAGTATAGCTAAGATTTTGTAACTTCTCAAATTACCTACTTTCATTATTATGTCAAAGCGACTACCATATATTTTCCAATTTTTTTTTTTTTTTTTTTTGAAGGTCTTGAAATAGGTTTGTGTGTCTTGTTCATTTTATGTCAGTTTTCTGGTCTTGAAATCTTAAATCTTCTATCGGTTTCATTTTTATGTAGTTTGTTTGTTGAAAGGTGTAAATAGCATTGCCTGCCTCTCAATGTGGTCTGTAAAACTAGATAACTAGCAACAACATGAGCGAATGACGATTTGTTGAAAGAGATGACAATATGCAAAATCCTTTTATAATGCAAATTCTGATTTCACGTTCCATTTTATGGATCATCGTGCCTTAGTATTGAGGGGTGATATCTTGAGAAACTAATTTGGATATTGAATTGACAAAATTACACCAGGGAGAAAATCTGTTTAATTGATTGATTCATTTATTTGGTCACTTTATGCACAATAAGGCTAATTGGAACTGGACCTACAGTTTAAAGTGGGATCTGAACCACTATGTACCTCCACCCGGTATCGAACCCGTGACACCTTGATTACAAGCCGACGACACTCCCACTGCACCATAGAGGAGCAACCCCAAAAAATGTTTAATGTAGAACAACCACCAATCTCACAAAGTTCCAAAATATTTACGATGGCACTTTTTGCGAAACTTGGTTCATACTCCTTTACAGGTGTCAACAGTAACGGCGATTAGGGGCAGGGCCGAAAGGGCAGTTGCCCTCCCCATTTTGGCACTTTGGCCCCACGTTAACCTTATGTATCAAGGGAAATTAACCTGTCCTTGCCGCCCCCTCCCCCTACTTTTGCACCTTGGACCCCTAGTTTTGGAACCCAATCGCCGCCACTACGTGTGTGATACAAATGCTTTCTACCAAGGAATAAATGTCTACAATTTCAAATTGATAAACCTGATGAACATTTTAAGTGCTCCTAGACCAGTTTAGAACCTAACAGTTGGCAACAGTGACTGCGTGACTCTGGTATCTGGAGATGGTGCAAAACCGGAATGAGCGTTCGCTGAAGATAAGCGAGCTTGGTCTTGCAAGGCCTTCCAGTTACCCGTGGGCTTTCGATGCTTGACGGGTAAAAACTCAGGTCTACAGTTTTACTCACCAGCCAGGTGGGCCTAGGAAGCAGCTCTCTGGTGGACGCCAAGAGTGTTTTCATCAGGAAATTTGAAATTCTGCATGCTTCTAAATGAAATTTTATATTCTTCTAAATGAAATTTTATATTTCCCGAACTAAGAACGTTAGAGGTACAAATGATACATTGTAATGTCATTCAAAACCGTATGATCCCAATATAATCCTTGTCTTCCAATAAGTTCAGAGAAAATTATACGACAAATGCTAAACGAGTATATTTCCATTACATTTAATTTTCGTACTTAATAAGTATTTCTGGTTGGGGGAGGGGTCTGGACTCCCTAAATACGTCCTTCCTGTCCTTCAAAGTTGTATGATCCCAATATAAACCTTGTCTTCCAATAAGTTCAGAGGAAATTATACAACAAATGCTAAACGAGTATATTTTCATTTCATTTTCGTACTTAATAAGTATTTCGGGTGGGGGCGAGGGGTCTGGACCCCCTAAATACATCCTTCCTGTCCCTTCAAAGCAGTATGATCCCAATATAAACCTTTCCAATAAGTTCAGCTTGATATATCTTTCGGGGGGGGGGGGGTTCGGACCTCCTGGATCCGCCCCTAAATACGACCTAGACAGAAACGAGTATAATGTTGAATGAAAATTAGGGTAACAGAAGTTTATATAAATTAGTTTTATTCACATCGCTTGATGATGCCCTTTATTCTGACATTTACGGTGGCTGAATAAAGACATTCGCTTGTGGAAGTGAGTGTTGTCATAACCAGAAATAAAAAAAATTACCCTTTTCATCCAATTTTTCCCTTCATCTCGGAGAAAAAAATTTAAATTGCCATCAAAACTTTACTAACTTTTGTTATTATTAGATGCATTAGTTGAATTATTATTGCTATTTCCGCTGATTCAGAAAAATATTAAGCACATAACTTTTTCAGTGGACGGAAATAAGGAGAATAATGAATTGCTAGCAAATTATAGGTTTTGGGGGAAATATACAAAATACGCACATTTTATCATGAAATTTCTCTTTCCATTAAATTCTGCTTGAATTTCCCTGTCCCGAAGAAAATATCCCTTCACTTGGCAACACTGATGGGAGTACCAGTGAACTATTTCAATTGCCAACTTGGAAACAAAACTGCACAAATAAATGCAACCTTTATATCGAAATGATATGGGTAGCTTAGCTTGCGTGTCATTCGGACTTTGCCATTTTCTCAATAGAGTGCGTCGTGTTCACGCATGCGCTATACATGTACTGTCACTGTCTGTCTCCTTTGCAAACTTACATATTATCTTCACATGGTCAAACTTTGCTCTGATTGGCTGTTCCACAGAATCCATTCGAGGAAAGCCAGTAGCAATTAGAACATGTCCTATTCCTCCGAACCAGTCAAGCAGTCAGCCAGGCAGCCATCACACCCGGGCAGCGCCAACTAACTGGAAATCCAGTTCCGTGTGATTCTGCCTTTAGAGTTAGAGAGGCGCCTACCCCGAAGTAGGAGGGAAAGGAAACGAAAAATAGGGCGGAATATGAATGAAAAACTGGACATTTTGCTCGCTATTGAGAAATCTCCACTTAGATCAATAAGGTTCTCGTGGGGAGGGCGATGGGTGTCGCCTGAATTTTTTTATAGGGCGGTCAGGCCACTGATAGAGGAAAAGGCCTAAATACTGGCCCTCTTTTTATGTTGTCATTTCCGGAGGAAAAAATAATATATCAAGCACCTGCCTTTAAAATGCACATCTATGAAATATATACTTAAATGTAATAGCATGCTAAAGTATAGAAGGTCTTCATTTTCTTTAAAAGAAGCAAGTACCAAAAAATGGTAAAATGATGTGTTTCAAAATTGTGGTCTAAATATGGGCTACTAGTGGCAATATCACAAAAAGCAATTAAAATTTAAAAAAAACAGTCATTTATCGCTAAAACATAAAATTCATTTTTATGAATAATAATCTGTTGTTTTGAAAATCACACGGAATGGGAAAAATCGAAATTAAGAAAAACATCCAAATATTTGTTGAAAATGTGATCTCAGCATTAGACCTCATGTCATAGCCCATATTTAGGCCATCACGCTATTTTCCTTTTTCAATTTATTTTCGCTCTCTGTGGTACATATTTCACAAACACATCATGGCATTATAAAAGCCCACATTTGTTTTACGTACCGCTAATATCATAACCTATACAAAGCAGATGAGAGTTCAGAAAACGCTGAGTTAAAACATACATGCAAAAAGTTTTCGGAGGTCGCAATTCTATAACAGCGTCCAAGGCCGAAACTAACCACCACTTTCTCTTGCGAATTGGCGCCGCAACCTTTGTCCTTGACAGATAACCAGTTTCCATAGCCTCTGCCAGGCTGCAGCACCCGGGAGCTCTGATAACTCCAAAACCCATATTTAAACCTTCGCCCATATTTAGACCTTCTCCTCTACAACAGTACAAACAATACTTTCGGCTAGTCGCGACGAAGAGGAAGAGTGACGATGATGAGATTGATGAAGGCACACTCACAAATAACACCCATGCATAGATCGGGATTCGAACCAGGGACTGAAAATACCCCTGAGGGGCATTGGTCTCCGGCGGTGGTAGAAGTCGCCATTGAAAATTTGCTATTAAAATCCACTTATCGCCGTAGAGTTAGGCAACACACATAACGCCTTGCAGAAAATCCAGTATTTCAGGATCTATGTGTCCCATTTTTATTGCCGGTGAGTGTACATTACAGATTATAATATGTTCACAGCGCACACAATATGTACATAAATTGGGCACTGTGATTTTATAGTACTATAACAATGATAATGATATAATGCAGGGTGTCCAAAAAGTCACGTGCGAAACTTTGAACGTACGGAACTTTTGTGCAAAAAGTGATAGAGAGATGAAACTTACAATGGGTATTAACATTGTCTATGTGGATATTTTTCAAACATGAAACAGGAAAATCATGCTATACATGAACGCTCAGAATGCGGAAAAAATTTACTAGCGTGTAAAACAGTTTCTTGTACGAAGTAAAAATGAAACGTGAATAAGAGACAGCTGTGGAGTCGATTGCAATAATTTTTCGATGTGTATAGATTGTCTCTGTGTGGGTATTTATCGAATTGATGAAAGAACAAGCCGGACCCCTTGGCGGAGGGTCCCGGGTTCGAATCGCGGTATGGGTATTTCTGAGTGTCTCTTCATCAATTTCATCCTCATCTTCGCGATTGGCCAAAAGTGGCAGAAAAGCGAAGTAAAATAAACCAAAGCAATGAACCAATTGATAAAAGAACGATAAATCTTTATATATTAAGCATTGTATGCATTACACACGAGTTACGGGGTTAATTATGGCATATTCATCATTGAAAAATTGAAAAATTACGAGGTGCTTTGGCAACACTGGTTGTGTCAGAGGTCAGTATCAAGTGTGTCCGATATTTGGCTATGATATTCAATCAATACCCTGATGAAGTAAAAGATTTGAAAGTTATCGTAAAAATTAACGTACTAATCTTTTTTTCTAATATGAAATTCTTCAACTGAATGAAATGTACTTGTACAGTCACGGACACTGCCGGGTTGTAATGAATACATTGATTTTCAATGCAATCGTTACAATCCGGTAGTGTACGTGACTGTACATTCCAACTGGGTTTTCTTCACCTTAGTTTTGAAAACCGCAGGGGTCACAATATTTTTGTAACTATTTGGTAAGGAATTATCGCTCGAAGATTTCACCAATCGAAAGCAGGCTTGTGCGAACTGTCATGCTGCAACGGTGTGAAAGGTTGTAGTTGATTGGCTCGTTCCCAAGAGACATGTGTCGCTTCGGTCTGAAAAGTTCTTCGGATAGTTTGATTTATTTCGTGTAAATGTAAATGTTCCAAGTGTACATATAAACATGGAAGCTTTAGTATGTGGAATTGTTTTAAAAAGAGATTTGCATGTTTCAGTTTTATGGGCATTTGCGATAATATGCAATGCTTTCCTTTTTTTTCTTTTTTTGTATTTTGAAGAACCTCTGTGATAGTGGCGAGTTTCCCCAAAATTGGATGTCATATCCAAGGACGTATTTAGTACTTAGGGGGGGGGGTCCAGGGGGTCCGGACCCCCCCTCCGAAAGACTTACCAAGTACTATTATTAAATAATCATAATATACTTTTTTAGCATTTGTATATATTTGTTATTTATTCCCGCTGAGCTTATTGAAAAGCAAAGGAATTGGATCAGACGGCCTTGAAAGATAGTTCCAAAGATTTATGCACACTACTACTTAACTTATGATAAAATGTTAATCAGAAACTTTACTTTTCGTCAATGGGATGTAATCCTTTTCTGTTATACTATTCAATTTTTTATCTATTTAACATTAATTTCCTTGCCAAGGTAGTTGTTTTTATTAAAATTTTGGCGATATTAACCACACGTAAGCTAGATAGTGAATAGGTGCTGTTATATCTCTATTCTTATACAGTATTTTTACCTGTATGTTAATTAATTTACTTATTTTATTATTTTAATATAACTATTCTATTATTAGTATTATTATTAAGACACTTCGACCTCTCCCCCCGAAATATATTTCTAGATACGTGCCTGAAGTTTGCAAAATAGGTATTCACCGTATTGAAGCTATACAGTAAAACCTCGTTAATCGGAACACCGATAAGTCGGACTTCGCTTAATCCGGACAGGTAAAAGGCCAAAAAAGAATGCAAGGTTTTACGTAAATGTGTCTAGAAGTCAAGAATTGCATTCGTCCTATTCCTCCGTAACGGCTAAGAATACGTACATCCAACGTCCATGGGAGAACTTTCCAAAGAAAAGGCAGTCAATTACTGATTCTATTCTGTTTCCCGCAGACTTTCGGGAAGAAGCCACATTGACACAGGAATACCCTCGGCATATTCTCGTAAAACTCTGGTCACTATAATACGTGGCCGTACAAACCTATGCCTTTTAAATACACCATAACAAACGTGCTTTGTTGCTATAAACTGAGTTTTAATGCACTTTCTACTGTTCTTTTAGGTTATGTCAGTTCATCCGGACTTTCTTATCCCCCCATTAGCCGGATTAACGAGGTTTTACAGTATTTTTTTTTTAAAAAGATCTTAATTGGTAACATAAGGTGTTTAGTCCCTTGCACAAATGATTTGTATGAACTTTCCAGTGGTCTTTATTTATAGAAATTGAATGTTTTTCTTCATCAGATGATGGTCATCGACCTGCTATCGTTAGGCCACCTCTGGTGACGTGCATTAGTAGGCCGAAGGAGTGGGACAGAAGCAATGCGACAGATGTCATTAAGGAAGAGATAATGAGCCACTTTCGCTTGAACAACGAAGTGGAGAAGTTTCTCGGACACATCCACAGAGCAGAAAGAGTCTGCAACCCTCACCTCTGGGGCTGCTACCAGCTGAAGAAGGAAGAAATGGAATCCAGAACTCGTTGTTCTGAGCTCGTATTGTTTCACGTCACACACACCGACAACACACCTTCTATCAGCAAAAACAATTTCGACTGGAGGAAAGCATGGCGCTGCAAGTTCGGTCCGGGCGTCAGCTTCTGCGAGGACCCTTTCTATTGTGACAAATGGAGTTCATGTCGCTACAGAGAGAGGGCTCTAGTGGTGTGTAAAGTTCTCAAAGGAAGAGAGGACCGGGTTAAGGTTCGAGATGATAATCACCTCGTCACGGCCAATTACGACACTACTTACGGGTACCTTCATTACCGTAATGCCCCGTGGGTGTGGGTGAAGTACGAGGATAACTCCTTTTACCCAATGTACATTGCTTACTACAATGGGCCAGTGGAGAAAAAATGAATCTACGCTTAGCAGACGTTAGAAGAAAGGTTCTGGCGGAGTGCGTGAAAATCGAATGAGCCCGTTGTCAATTCTGTTATTGACGGGTGGGGGGCACCGGGGGCACAGTTCTTGGGTCAGTTTGCCATTTCAGTTATTGGCCGCGAGGCAAAAGAACCAAATGCACATGAGACAACAAGCAAATCAGCGGTGAACAGCCATACGTCAAAAGTTTATGTTTTATTCTATCTACAAGGGTTGGGTAAAAAGTAATGGCAACACTGCTGTCCCGTGAAAGGGGTGAGTCACAGCGCCACAAGCGTTTCGTGGCTGATAAAGGAATGTCAGACGAGGAAGTATAGTGAGTGGGAGCGATTGTATGTTATTCAGTCAAAAACAGCAGTGCTCTGAAGCAGAGGACGAGAGTGCAAGCGCCCTAACAATATGTTTAGGCAAGAAGAACAACGTCTCTCGGGCAGACGGTCAACGCAGCTTACTTCTGCACCTTCTTGCAACACCACCTTCGTCTCGCATTAAGAAGGAAGCGACGGCACGGTGTCCCATCATCCTGCTTGACAATGCAAGGTGTCACACTGCGAACAATATGACGGCGCTCCTGCATAACTGGTAGTGGGAGGTACTGGAACATCCGCCGTATTCACCGGTATGAGACCGTGTGATTACGACCGTTTTGTCAAAATGAAGGAACCACTGGGCGGGAAGCACTACGACACGCGCAAAGCCAACATACGTGCTATAGGGCGGTCACTGCGGGACATCGACAGAGAAGGACGCGCTGACGGTGTACGACGCCTTCCATACGTGTGACAGAAGGTCGTAGAGATGAGGGGCGATTACTTTGAAGGAATGTAACACGTGCTCCTCTGCCAATACAGTCAAGTACCAATTATACCAGTGTTGCCATTACTTTTTATCCAACCCTGTAAATCACTGATTTCTGCTGCTATCGAAATCCCCGTGGAAGCGCTGCATGCTATAATAAATGACGTTATGCCTACAAGGAAACCGCGTTCTGCGAAATATCCTATTTAGTTTGACAACGAACTCATTCTTATTTTGAAAAACAAAAAGCAGGTTTCGGACTTGTGGGAACAGCACCCCAGTGAACACATTTACAAAACGTTTTGTGATATTCGAACACATTCAAAATATTTACTCAGAAAGAAGCATACTGATCATGTAATAGCATAATAGAGGACGCAAAGAGGCTCTATTCGTTATAAAATTCAAGAAAGCAGAAATCATATTTTCCTCCCCCCACCTTTTGGCGTTCGTGAACTTTTGATCTAGACACCGAAGTTCCTGCGTTCGAGTCCTGGCCGTGTCGTCATTCAGCCTCAAAGCACGTTTAGACAAAAGTAGGCGTCGCCAGATATCTTACTTCACTACGTTTCATGTTTGATTTAGGAAAGAAGGAACAAAGAAGGATGGTTATTACACAACCTCGTTCCTTTCTGGACAATAAAGATCGAAATCCCCTTGGTAATTTAGTGAGATACACAAGTATTTCTCGGAAAATTGTCCACGACTATTTCAATTAATTTTCTCTGTGCTTGTAAGGAATAGTGGTGTGTCGTGGATATAGTCAGCAGCTTGTTTATCATTTTGCTTCAATTGGTCCTCAAGAGTTCGATATTACCCCCTCCCCCAAATTTAATTCTTAATCCCTCTCCCCAGAATTCAGGTGACAATTTAAGAGTTTATATGTCAGACCTCGATATTACCCCCCCCCCAAATAATGCTTATTACCATTATAATATAGTTTTCAAATTACTATTTTCATTACAATGGCACTTAAATGGTGACGTAATTAAACTTCCGTCCAATGCTGCATTGTTTATACAATCAAATTTCCATTACAAAAATGTTAGGTGGGCGCGCAACGTGCCTCCAGGTCCAGAAACCCGTCTATGGGTACTACTGTGACGTCGTTTATTGTTTATTTTATTTCCACTTACATTAAAAGAGAAACGTTGGACTGCCAAAAACTAAAAGATGCATTCCACGAAAGGTGATCCTACTCCATGTAAAAAACCAAATGAATTGAAGTACTTCTTAAAGCTTTCCTGGCGGCGTGAAGTTTTCTCGGGATGAAAATTATTATTTTTAAAGGGCATTAAGGTTTAGATGCTTATGAATGCATATAATTTGCACATTTCATCAATAAAAGTTACTAACATCTGCAACCTATGTGCTTCAGAGATAAATGAAGTCAAACTTGGCTACATTTTAAAACGTAACATAGGCACTTTTGTTAATGTTTTTCATGCATTCAGCCCATGCCATCAAACTCAAATCTTATACATTTGTTAGCAGACATCACAAGGTACTTCATAATTCTATGAATTCAATTCATTCTGAATATTTTAATGTAATGTCATGTCTAAAAACTTACATTTTGTGTATAAAATGACAATGTCACACACGTAAAGCTGGAACGATCCGAAGGTTATTTTACTGAGAGAGAATACCGATATGCTAATTACATGCTTGTTACCCTTCGAAATTATCAACTTGTTTCCTGTGTTGAGATCCGTTTACAAGACTCGCTGTGCACCTGTGTTTTGCATTGTTGTCAACATGTTATGCGGGCCTTTTCATTACAAGAGTTGATAATAGTATAGAGTTGTTTGTTAACTCTTTTGCAAGTCACTTAAAAGTGATAACTGGCTCAGTCCAATGTTTTAAAAAGAAGTTAGTGCAAGAACAGTGACGGCAACAGAAAATAAATTAGTGGAAGTCGGGGGGGAAGGGGGGGTTTCTTGGGGGCAGTCACATGTAGTAGCATACAAAAATTCATTCTCTTGGATCAAATAGGTTTATCAGCTATTTAGTATTTCTTGATGGATCGGGATTGATCCACACTTACATCCATGGGCAGGTCGGGATTTGAACCCGGGACCCTTGGCGTCGTATCGCGGTGTGGTATCCACTCTTTTTTTTCCAAAGGAACACACCATAAGCGGTAGTAGTTTCCCATGACGTTCTTCTCTGTTTTCTTATTTCAGTTTTTACTCAATATTCTCAATTTACTCCTTCAGGACAAACACAAATATGCATGTCTTACCCAATATTTGAACCCGGGACCCCTGACGTCGTAGCGAGCTCCCCTGACCACTCCACCATGGGTGTAGGGTATCTAGCATATCCGTTTGCTGTGGTGGGCTTGGCGGAAAAATCCAATCACATTCACAGCTTCAAGCAAAAATGCGATATGGCCTATTACCTGTCTTAAGAGTAGTGTGCACTTGAAGGGTATTTTAATAAATATCCACATTATACAAATCTGTAATAACAAGTAAAGTCAAAGCTAAATCAAATTAGGCCAAATAAATTTGAATGCACACTCACAAAACAAAACAAAAAAAAGGAGGGGGTCTATTTTTAAGGCCAATTTCAAGTCATCGCCACACAACACACGCACTGTCTGCGTATTGGAGGGCGTTTTACGATCTGTCTGGGCTCTGGTGAATAACTGCTGCCTTGTATTCCTCCAAGTTGTAAAAAAAAAGGAGGGCCATAAAACGTGCGTTGCTTATTGGAAAACACGCTTTGTAGCCTTCGGAGGAATAAAAGAAATAGGGGCTCATGCACTCGAGCTACTCGAAGAGGGCTTTTCTTTTTTAAAACAAGTGGAATTGGGTGGTTTATTAGGAGTTCGAAGGCCTAAAAACTAATGGGAGAGCTTGTGTAAAAATTTTAATGCGGTGCTCCTATGACGGCAATTATAGAGAGGAATCGTTATATGGCTCTGGTTTGTAAACACACTCTCCAGATTGCAGCTGTATGCGTGGTCGCATGTGCATATGAAGTACCAGCACAACAGTCTGTGAAACAAAGAGGCAACAGATCGTAGGTTTGTAGGAAGGACGACGAGTTTTCCAATTCGAGCTCAATCCCGAATCCTGGATCCGATATCAGAATCTCAATGTCTGGATCCGACATTGAGTATACAGTAAAACCTCGTTAATCCGGACCCCGATAAGCCGGACTTAGCTTAATCCGGACAGCCCCCCCCCCCAAAAAAAGCAGAATGCAAGGTTTTAAATGTGGCTAGAAGTCAACAAAAGAACTTCCCAAAGAAAAGGCAGTCAACCACTGATGAAATTATGTTTCCCGCAGACTTTGTACTGTACTGTATAGCAGCGGCGGCTCAAGGGGTAGAGCCGCCGTGCCATGGCACTACCCTCAGAAGAAACGCATACCTCGCCCAAGTATTGTTAAATGAATACATTGATAGTTTACAGACAAGGAGATTAGAATCTTGCAACCGGTCAAGCTGACGTGACGACCGTCCCAACCTCCTCACTGCATCGCCAGCTGTTTCGTTCGTACCCTCGCGAGGCAGCAGTCCGTGCCGCCCAAGCAAGAGCTGACCTAACCAAGTTGACACACGTGTGCAGAGGGTTGAAGAAGTCTCAGCGAGAAACATTTCCACCATGAGACGAGAACAAAGTGGCAGGGGATGGGCGTGGGGTTAGCCCATAAATAAGACACCAACCGTGCCCGTTTTCGCCTGGCACGGAGAGGGAACTTTCGCAGTGTTGACACAGTTGCCACCTTCAGAGATAAGTCGCTAAATACGACTGATTTGTAAGACCCGTTGGGGAAGTAGTTTCTGCCTACTTTTGGAGAAACGAACCTAGTATTTTTCCAAAGTTAAATGAACATTTTGATAAAACATAGATGCGCCTATGATGATGCGAGTTTCCAGTTGGAATACGTGTGCATGGGGGAGGAGAAGGTGAGAGGATTTGTATTTCCCTTCCTCTTCTAATTGTTGTGTTTTTAGGGAAGTGTCCTGTAGTGTTTGAAGATAGGTTAGTGAGTGAAGATGAACCGGAATAGTGCGTAACATCTTGGCCAGTGGCGCAATCTCAAGGAGGGGGTGGGCATTGCAGAGGTTTTTATCGATTTCTTGATCACGTTGGCACTACCCATCATAGTTGCCGCCGGCCGCCACTGCTGTATAGTGTATAGTTTTAATGCACTTTCTACTGTTATTTTAGGTTATTTCAGTTAATCCGGACTTTCGTTAAACTGGTTAACTTAACCTCTTAGTTCGGATTAACGAGGTTTTGCTGTATTTCATTCCCATACTTCGGACTCGCCATAACCTTAATCTCCCGACAATTTGTCCTCCATACTGTGTGACGATTCATTACTTTCAGACAACGTGTTCGCATGTTTGCTCCAAACTGCTTGTAGATAACTAATTTCAGCCAGTGTTTATCTGTAAGTGCACCATATAATGTGCTTGAACCTGGTAGAGTTTCATAGCCTTAGGAGTTTCAATGGCACATTTTAATGTTTGGCGTTGGTTTTAGACAATGGTCTATTATCCAGAGATACTCATTTTAATTCTATTAAACAGAGAAACCATGTTTTAGAAGAATTGAAAGATCTGTCTAGATTATGTTAAATGTTTGTATAGACCTTTAGTGTAATGAAATGAACAAATACTTTTTCTTGAAGAATTGAGATGTCCGTTTAGATAAATTGTTAGTAAAATAAGTTACTAATATTTGTATAGATGCGTTACGCAATGTACTTCAAGAAATGAGTTTTATTACGTGAGAAATGTTTGAAAAGATATATTTCATTTAATTAGTCTAAGCAGCTTCATTGAAAAGTTGAAGTCCTAATAAATCAATGAATAAATGAAGTGATTATGCTATCCTGTCAAAAAACAAATGTGTTATACTCATATAATATGCTGTGCAATGCATGTGTTTTACTGTGTGAGAAGTGTGTGTAGAAAATTAATAAATTCTATTAGTGTAAGCAGCTTTATTGAAGAAGGTTGTCCCAAAAAATAACAAAAAAAAAAAATAATTTCTTACGGTATCCTACTAGAATATTATACTTTACATATTTTATGGGAGGCTCATTTCTGGTTGGTGTACAGCGAAAAAACACTTTTATCTAATTACAGCAAATGGTAGTGCTGAAAACATATATTTTTACTCCCTCGCAACACACACAAAAAAAATCTCTGTTCGATGACCATCCTTCAGTCTTCAATTTTCGTTTGAAATTTTCAAGACTAAACGGCTATGCAACCACTTACAACAATACGAGTCAGTGGCGTGCATTAAGGGGGGGGGGGTTAGTGGGGGATCATAAAACTCCCCCTTTGTCCCAGTATCCCTAAAAGAAGAACGTCAAAGGCAGGAAAAGATGGCAAAATGAGAGCTGACTGCCCCCCTTTCGAAAATCGTGGGCACGCCACTGAGTACAACTAGTGGCGTTTCTCTGTGGCTGTAGTGCCTGCAAGCAGAGTCTGAAATACCTACTTACAAACGAGACGAGACATATGTCTCAGTCTCCTATGGGTAGGGTCCCTAATGTGAGTTTTAATTTATTGTAGGATTACATCCCACTTCCCTCACAACCACGGACGTACTTAGGGGACCCCTTCCCCCCCCCCCCCCCAAGGACTTACGAAGTTCTAAGAAATTATGAAAATATACTTATTAAGCATTTGTTACGTAATCGATGGTTACTTATTCCCGCCGAACAAGGATTATATTGGGATCATGTAGCCTTCAAGCGCAGCGTCAAAGAAAATTCATGCACTACCACTTAAGTTATGATAATATGCAAAAGATATTAATCAGGAACTTCACTTTTCGTCAACTTGATCTACTATTTGTTACTCAATATAAATATTCAATTCCTTATCTATTTAACATTAATTTCCTCACCGGGGCAGTTGTTTTATACAAATTTTGGCAATCTGAAACTACACCTAAGCTAGATAATGAATACGTGCTGTTATATCTCTATTCTTATATTGTTTCTTGCCTATTCATGTGTTAATAACAATACAATATTAATTGATTTACATATTTTAATTACTATTATTTTAATGTTATTATTATTTCTGAGACACTTGGTTCGGACCTCCCCGAAATATATTTCTGTACGTGCCTACTCACAACGCCTGAGAACTCCAGTCCTTTTGCAGCACTAACAAAGCCCCATATTTCCTCAAACCCCGATCTCCAATTAAGAAATAACACAACTACTAAAAGGCCAACATCGTCCCTCCATTCCCCCACAGGAACGTTCCCAGAACTCGGGAAGAACTAAATCATATCCCGAACACCCTTGCGTCTGTCGACTGGGCTGCTAAATGGAGTGCGGAATGACAAACGATGATTCTAACTCGAGGTAATTCGCCGACAGATAGGCGCCACATTAGGAGACTGAGGGGTGGGGGGAGAAGGGCAAAAAGACACAAAGAGCAGCAAATTTTTTTGCAGGGGAGAAACCATTTTCAACGTCATATTAGGTTGGATGAGGACCAGATTTGCAGAACCGAAAAAGGGGGGGGGGGAGAAACAAGAGGGAATGGAAAATAATCCCTTGAAACAAAATAAGGATGAAATTGGCATTGTTTTTCGGGGAGGGGGATTGGCGACATTATGATTTATTAAATAGTTTACTGGAGAAATGTTGGTAGGCTATAAGACCGTCAATTTCGGCTACCATAGGCGTTATCTTATAATTGGCCGTTTTAAAAGCACTGACGGCTGTTACACAATTCAATTTGAAAAAAAGAATATATTAAAGTAGGCTTCACCAAAGTCTAAGTCTTTCACTTCCCTTGAGAGAGAATAGTTCCACATCAGCCAAAGAATTCAGGTTAAAATCAGTGGCGTCGCGTGCGGTTCACATGCGAGTGTTCACAATAATGTTTTTGTACTAAATGCAGATTTACTCCTCTCCCTTGTAACTTCATCTTCAATTGAAAAGGTGAGACTAACAGTTCAATTTATTTTCAACAATTTTCCCCCAAATTCACGCTATATTTGAAGTAATACAAGAAGGACCTAGGGGAAATTGTCCCCCTCTCCCTTAAAATCCGCCAGGTTTAGCGAATTCTCGGTGAAGGTTGCAACTATGTAGCGCCGACCTTTTAGAGTCCCCCTAGACATGCGTTGCATATGCTGCACTCTGGTGCCGTAAGAAGTATTACCGCTTGCATCAGTGTTCGCACAGCGAAGTGAACACCCTCCGTGGAACACCCTGAGAGTCAGTGTTACCAACTATCTAGAAAAGTAATCGGACGTGAAAGAAGTCTTGTCAGAGTAAATTGTGTGTAAATACTCGTGCAACAAACATAATATTTCTTCGAATAAATATATGTATGTGTGCGCGTGTGTGTGTGTGTGTGTGCTAATATGTACGTAATTTAAGACATATACATGAGTTTTCACATGATCATGCGAACATTATCATGCGACGCGCCTGGTTAAAATAATATTGCTCTTGCATTGACCATATTTTCAATTAATGTCATGCTAAAAAGACCATGTTAGGAAATTTAAACATATAAGTTATTCTAGCAAATGCATTTAAAATTCGCAAGACAACATGAAAGAATCAAAAAGTAAAATGCAACAAAAACTGCAAAAATACAGAAAAATTACCCAATAGCCAAGAAAAGGCCGGAAATTTTTTAAAAAATGCAAAGTTTTTTCTGGTTATAACTGAAAGGAAACAGACAACTATTCAACCCATGTTCCACCGAAGCATTGCGCCAGTGGCAGTTGGCGGATATGGACAGTTTACTTTTTCTTGGCAGACAGGGCATGGTGCGGAACAAAAAGTGGGGGAAGGGCATCTACCCCAACTGCTCAAAATAATTATGAAACGCAAATCGCTGTCGTGTATGTGATTCAATTGTTGCTTCTCGCAGACTGCTGGAATATTTTGGCTTTGGGTTCATAAAAAATGTGGTTAAAATTTCGTATGAATTCAGGAAAATGGGACCGACAGGACAGGAGAATGTTCCGACCAGAGGAAGTATACAATACATCACTCTCAGCACATGGTAACAACGAGCTGGCATCTCTGGAATATAAGTAAGAACAGGCGGTCTGTTTTGCCAACATCCACTTCCGGCCAGTGGTAAAAACTGTCAACAGCCATCGACTTCTTCATTTCTTCTTTCGGTTTTCCGCCACTTCTCCGCCTTTGTTCTCCTTGCCATCCCATCTCTGCCAAAGTAAGTATATATATAGTTGAGCATCTCTGCCTCCAAAAGTGATACCGGAGAAGTGGTTTTCGGTTTCCAAAAGAACTCTTTCTCTTTCCAGTGTTGCCAAATCAGAAAACCGGATATCTCTTTTAAAGGTAAAATATTTCCCTCTTTTCATCCAAATTTTTCCTACATCTTGAAATAAAATTGAAATCAACGACACAAAAAACAGTAAGAGTCTGGTCAAGTAGAATTTTCATTGGCTCACAGAAAACAACAAGTTTAATGTATGAAAATAGGAAGGATGTAACACAATAACAGACTGTCAACTTTGAGAAAAATATACGAAATTTGAAACTTTGCCTACATTGCATTTATACTGTCCGCATTACTTACGTAATAACTTTGAAAGTTATTTGGGAAGACATCAACTATTCCCAAGCCAAATTTGAAATATTGATTATGTTTCTTTGGGACAGGGAAATCCACAGCTTCAGTTTATGCAATTCTTAGATTTTTCATGAAATTCATTTCCCTTAGGTTGAGATGGACCTAAATGAAATCGGTAAGGATGGAAAAGATTGGATCGATCTTCCCAGGAGAGTGATAGATGGAAGGCTTATGTTGCTGCAGCCATAAACCTTCGGGTTTAAGAATGCTGGAGAGAGGGAGGAGGGAGAGGGAGAGAGAAGGAAAGAGACATTTCACTTTTCACCTAAAATTGTTACAACTTTCCTCTATTGAGGTAAATTTCTATACATGTTGCAACACTGTCTGCTCCTTGGTAAGGATGGCAACCCCAATTTCGAAAAAAATCCCTCAGAAAAGCCATTTCCCCCTTTTCTGAAAGAAAAATCACGCAAAACTTCTTGGAGATTCCAAAGTGCTTCTGAAGGTTCCGCTTTCGAGTCCCGGTATTTACGACGGCCACATAGTTCACTCGCGACTTCCGAAGCTTTACTTCCATCTAATTTCCAAGATGAGCCAGGAAACTCGAATAAGAATTTTTAATAAGACTCTTAATCCCTTAGTGAAGATAAATGTGCACAAAGAGAGAGATCAGAAGAAAGGGAAACAAGAGACAGAAAAGAGAAATAAAGAAGAAGTGGGAAGGAATGAAAGGAAACAAAAGTATGAGGATGAAATAGTGTGGGGAGAAAGGACAGCCAACAAATGGGAGAAGAAGAAAGACGACGAGAAGACAGAATATAGAAAAGAGAAAGAAGGAAAGAACGAGAAAAGGAAACAAGGAGAAGAGGATAGCAAGATTGAGAAAGAAAAAACTAGAGGAGCGGAAATACTGAAACAAAGAGAAAAAGGCATGAAATAGAAAGAAATAGAGAGAGAAAAACATAAATCAAGGGAGAAATACTGAACGAAGGAAACGAAAAAGGCGAAAGAACCAAAAAAAAATAGCAGACACAAATAATGAAATCACGGGAAAAAACAGTAAGAAAATGAAAGAAAGAGAGAGATAGAAAAGAATAGAGACAGAAATACTGAAGGAAGATGAAAACAGCAATAAAGAGAAAGAAAGAGAGAGCAGGGAAAGAAATTGACATGGAAATAGAAAGAAAATAGATAGAAATATTGAAAGCAGGATAAAACAGCAAGAAATAGATGGAAACAGAGAGAAAAATAAATAAAAAGGCAGATATTCTGAAAGAAGGAGAAAAACAGTAAGAAAAAGAAAGAAAACGCAAGGTAAAAGGAGCAGATACAAGCTGAGGATTTTGTGGGCACGCCTACAAAAGGTTGTCGTGGTCGACAGCCCCCTCTTCTGTGGACTTCTTTTCATAAAGAGAATAGGATAATAATCACTTCGCTCAATTTTCCAATTCGCAATTGTATTCAAATCGTTTTTGCGGCAATAAAAAACTCCTTAAAAAAGTCTGGAGTGAGCCCGTGATTTCCACATTCTCACTATCGAAATGGGTCATAGACCAATAAATATTATCACAATATCATGAGGAGTAGATGTGGAATCTTCTCACATGAGTTGATATTTTCAGCTCCAATGAAATGAAGGGGGACGCTGCTCCTTCCCTGTCGCCTTGTAATCAAGGGGTTCCGGTTTCGATTCCCCGTGGAAGGGATTTATCCGGAATTTTCCAATTGAGAGAGGGGGGTAAGGAGGTAGAGTCAAAATAAAAATAAATAGCGCTTTCGTGAAAATTATAGGGATGTTGATGTTATTTGGGTGCGTGTGGATAAATCATTGCCGGTTGAGGCACAGGTAGCTCGAATTCCTCTTTAAACTGTAGGTCCAGTCCCGATTCGATAATCTTTCCAATAAAACGAGAGGGCTTACCCATATGCAGAAATAAATTTCCTTACTCTAATAATGAAATTCAACATGAAGGGAAATTTTGTTGCAAAGAGGGCACATTTTCGTGCTCCAGGGGAATTTTTGCTGCAGCGAGGGAATTTTCCTAACCCTCTTTTTAGTACCCCTTCCATCATCCGCAGCTGTTCCGGCTCCCAGCCTAGGCACTCAGAAAGCAAAAGCTTTATCTAAATGGGCCGTTTCACAGTAATTCTTCCTTCTGGAGCCACAAGGCGCCCTCCGCCAGCCAGCTTCAGATATCCAGTGGGGGGAAGAGAGTCAGTCGGTGGTTGGTGCCAGAGAAGAGTCTCTCTCTAATGAGCTTTCAAGATATACGAAGTTATAAACGTAAATACTAAATACTATTTGTTATTACTAGTGGCTACTTTCAGGTAATGAGAGTCGCAGGACCAGTTGGCAACGCTAAAAGAGGGGCAAAGGGGCCACGTGCCCAGAAGAAGCGGACGGCTTTAATTTTTAGAAAAAAAAATAAACAACTTCTGACAACTGGCGAATACTTGGCTGTCTTCATATTCTTATCACGATTAACCTAATAGTTAAAAAAGCGACATGAAAACGATCAACGATCCCTGTCGTCTTAGTGGGTTGCACCAACCACTCCGCCGCTGAGGTCAGCTCAAACCTAAAGTGCTACCTTTCAGATAGTCCGGGGTTGCCACATAGTAACTTAGTAACCGAAAATATACGGATTAGTCCATAACCACTTTCTGAAATAACACAATAACGTCAGGCATGGTCGTCCGCAGGATTTATTCCAGGGAGGGGCAAGGAAGGAATTTTTTTTCCAGGGGGGCAAACAAGGCACATTTCCCCCCAATAATAGTGCTCTTCCCTCAAAAAACATTGCTTAAATTTGAATTTGTCATATTCATGCAATAATTAATACATATTATTGTTGCTAATTATAGGTATGTGTGAAATATATAATTTTTGGTTGACTTTCATTTTCCAGGGGGGCCACGGCCCCCCCCCCCCATCCTTCCGGACGCTCATGGCGTCAGGTAAAGTTCACCGTGCATATAGCACCGTGTCATGAAAATACATTTATGGGATGTGGGAGTAGGGCTCCACACATTCTCGCACGCTCCAGGCGCATTTACGCCTCACACACCCAGTTTGCCCTCAGGTACCCATTCATTTGAGGCTGGATGAGCCGCTTTTTGCTTATAAAATTCTGACCTTAGATCATCCACACCGGGAATCGAAACCGGGTCTCCCGCGCGGCAGTCAGACGCCATACCGATTTTTTTTTATCTCCCGTTTTTCACTTTTTTCTATATCTTCTGTATCCTCATTGGGAAAATAAAACATCCATGTCCG
Organism: Lepisma saccharinum; assembly: GCF_977018435.1. NCBI lineage: Eukaryota > Metazoa > Arthropoda > Insecta > Zygentoma > Lepismatidae > Lepisma > Lepisma saccharinum. The sequence continues at coordinate 29,487,943 of NC_139235.1, forward strand.
AATCTGGATTCGAACCCGGGACCCTGGCATTGTAGTGTGTTGTGCTAACCACTCCGCTACGGAGGTCGACGACTAGACCGCCGCGGTGTTGACTCAACATCTCGATTATAGGGCTGCAAACCATATTGTCGCCGAGCGATAATGTCCAGAATTTCCCATCTGTTGGGATCTAAATTTAGCACAAAAATGAACATGTGAAAATCTTTAGGAAGTGATCAGGAAATTTGGGGAGGGAGTTACATCCCTTATTGTCTCTGCAAAAGGGATCCGATGTTATCGCAACAATCAAAACAGACAGTTCTAGAGCTGTAGTAGCATGACTAAAGAATGGCAGGTTTGCGCCAAGGTGAGTACAGAAGGTCGTTCCTGTTAAGAAAGAAATGAAGATCGGTCAATGTTGCCAAAACAATTTGACAAGAGATACACATACTTTCAAAAAAATTCACTCCCCTTTTGGAAGGAGATAAGCACACATTATTTTCATCAAAGTAACTGCAAGAAAACATTAAAATATTGACAATCCCGCCTTTACTCGAAATGGAAATTGTTATGTGTAGGGATGTTTGCTTGAGCTTTGGAATTGGCTAGCTTGGGGATACCACCTTCCCCAGTCCCACCCCGCAACTCCTCCACTTCGAGCACTATTTTCAGCGCGATCAGTGTTGGTATCTACCTTGCAATTTATTGGCCGTGAATTGTTATTTCGTTTTGCTAATACCATGTTTCTTTTCCACAACAATTTTTTATAGCGAATATTCAAATTAAATCTTTTTTTCGGATATTTGTACGTGCGTCTGTGTCAGGGCTCGAAATGGCAATTTTCACGAAATGGAACGCTTTATGGACTTTCGCCAACATTCTGTTGTCTGTTTTTTTGTCTACGAGTACGACAGTTACGGAACGGAACGGAAAGGTTCCAGACATTCACGAACTGGAACGCCGTTCCGGTCCTCTCTGGTCCATTTCGAGAGGTCCGTGAAGTGAACTTAGCTCGTCACCTGTCTAGAAAAATAACCAAAATTTTGTCCATCGTTAGTGCTACGTTAGTGCTGGTTCCTGCAATAAACAGTTTCGTTAGTGCTCCTATAATTCCAAAATGAGGTCAATTCAAAAATGGGGCGGGCTAACTTCACGTAGCCCGCCACTTGTCTAAAAATCTCATGAAACTTTGTCCATCGTTAGTGCTACGTTAGTGCTGTTTTCTGCCGTAAAGAGTTTCGTTAGTGCTGTTATATTTTTGGAACTAGGGCCGTTCCAAAATGGGGCGGTCTAACTTCACGGTTTTCGAATTTTGCACAAAACCACCGAAATTTTGCCCATCGTTAGTGCTACGTTAGTGCTGTTTTCTGCCGTATAGAGTTTCGTTAGTGCTGCTATATTTTTTGAACAAGGGCCCTAGTTCCAATAAGATAGCAGCACTAACGAAACTCGGTAAAAATCTGATATTCCCCGGACACCTATAACTTCTTCGTTTTGTCAATTTTTGACATTTGTACTTACCTATCTGCTTCGTGGAACATTCTTTAACGTGTATTCACGTTTTTTTGATCAAAGTAATTGCATTTTTTTTTTTTTTAAAAAAAGTGTTTTTGTAACTGAAGAACGTACGTTTCCGCAAATGGTTTGTGGGGCTATGTGTCCTTGGTTCGTGGGGCTATGCGAGAATGGTGTGTGGGGCTACGCATATTTTTTTCGAAACCAATTTTTAACTATTGTAACCTATTGTGACCCTACCTAACCTAACCTTACCGGAAATGGTTCGTGGGGCTATGCGTCAATGGTTGAATTTCCGCTATGAAACATTCGCACATCACACAAAACATCTTCCAGATGTTAGATAATGCTACAGGAACTTATTACCGTAAGTAGTTTCTTCTGTAAAAATGAAGAAATCTGTCCGGGGAATATCAGATGAGTACCCGAAACTCTTTACGGTAGAAAACAGCACTAACGCCCTAATTTTGGAATTATAGGAGCACTAACGAAACTGTTTATGGTAGAAATCAGCACTAATGTAACACTAACGATGGACAAAATGTTGGTTATTTTTCTAGACAAGTGGCGAGCAAAGTTCACGGATCTCATTTCGAGCCCCCCCTGGAGTTCATTGTCATAGTCCTCGCACATTCGGGAAGGTGACGGTGGGTTTTAGCTAACCATGAAATATTCTTCTGCCCACCCAAATATATATTTAAAAAAAAAAAACATTAGTAGAGCAAGAATCGTACACACAAAAGGATAAAAGGAGAAAAAGAGCGAGAAAAACTGGTAAACAGAAATTGAAAGAGAAAAGAGAAACAGTGGAAGAAGGAAAGACAGGGGTAAAGAAAGAATGGTTACAGGAGAATGAGAAAGGGAAATCAATAAAGAGAGAGAAGGATGAAGGAAGAACGAAACAAAGAGAAAGAGTGAAAATAACCATGATCATGGATCAGTGATGATGATGAATTCAGGGGGTGGCTGGAGGGAAATATCATCGGAAAGAGAAAAGTCTCCCATCCCCGAAAATGTCAGTAACCTGCCACTTGAAAGAGCATTCGCAAAATAATTTTAAAAATTGGGAACCATGTGCAGTTTGGCTTTCTATCATTCACTGTTTATTTAACGTTGAACGTACTTTTTTCTGGCTTATAAGCAATAATAAGCACTGTCTCATTCCTCTTTTTGTAACTAAAAGTCAAACTCAAAATAATGAACGAAATTCAATTAAGGGCCATTTTGATAATTGTTAACTAGTAGAAAATTCAATTTCATTGAAACTCAACAATACACACGTGCAGAGCGGCGGGGGTGGTGTAATCTAAGCTTCTATTGTAACGAATTTTAACTTCTTACAGCTATTTTAACGGTTAGACAGTCAACAGTTTGCTGATACTGACGTCATAATGCAGTCTTATCGAAATTTACACTTAATTTAACTACGTATTAGAGGTAAGGGGCAATTTTAAAATATTTGTATTGTTTTCATTCGTACTTATTATAAACACTGCATGGGATTATCCAGATTTTTCCATCGGGGGAGGGGGAAGGGAGTGAAGGGTAAATTTAAAGCCAAAATAACCATAAATTGGGATATTGTGAAGAATTTTATGGGTGTTGAGGACAATTTGAGGGAGTGTTACGGAGATGTTATGGGTGTGTGATGACCATCGAAGCAAAGCGCACCTGAAAACAATTCGTCCACCTGGTGACGTCATGGGGGAATAGTTTTGCCAGGAGGGTCTTGTGTCGAGGGTCTGACGATTTGCGTTCGTGTTACCCGTCTCGTTCTCGAAGGGGTGATCACTTGATTTTAGACGTGCAGTGAGGGCGATCGGCGTTATTTAGCGGTCTTTGGTTGCCCCCACCACGTGCTTGTAACGATTCTAGTAAAACCGACATTGAGAAATGTTACCGGGTGATGCTACTAGCATTTCTCAACTATACTGAGCCCCCCCCCCCCCAACCCGAGACAAATCTCACAGATAATGCTTGTGGCGGTATTGTAATCGACCTCTGCAAAGACGAGGGAACGAAATATGTCGCGAATTCACGTTGATTCAGTGCACGTACCCCCCATGTAATTCTACACCGTAACGGCCACATGAGGACCCCTCTCCATCAGCTGATGTGTGCCATTTAAATCTCCCGTAACCAAAAACCCGTCTTATCAGGTCAGTGGGCCCGATGTCTGCTCAAGTGTTGCCAACTACGGATAAATTGCTCTAAGCTGAGCCTCGTATGTACAATTTCCGCCACAACGAGACGATTCGAGACCACAATTTGGCTACAGTTTGCAAATCGAGTTTACAACGAGACCTTCACTTACATACCGGTCATTCCCGCACCCCGCGTTGGATTTCTTTCCTTCTCTCACTATATGCTTCATTGTTTTTAAGCCCACTTTATGCACTGTACAATTTACTTCATCCTACGTGTTTTACGATTGGATTTTTACGTATACAGGTGCATAGGTTGCCAGCAGCTTATTTGTCGTTTTGTTTCAATTGATGACACACTAATTGCGTAAAACAAAGACAAAAAACAAGATTGTGGACATACAAATTTCTTGTATGTGGTTGAGTGTAAGAAAAGGCACGAGCCTTAATCTCTGCCACAAAAAATAAGAGGCAAATAAATAAATAAATTAGCTTGACAATGCACCCCACTAAAGAAGATGAAATTCAGTGTGAAATTTTCTGTCTACCTTCATAGAGAGCATTGAATTTCTTGGTCTTACGGGTGGAGCACATAGTGGTTCGGATCCCACTTTAAGCTGTAGGTCCCGATTAGTCTTACTGTGCATAAAGTGGACTTAAAACACCAATCAATCTTGGTCTTATGGTGTTTTCAATGAACAGGGCAGATGTTTTACCGAACATTATAGTTATATCCTAATTACTGCACTAATCTCTGTTCGTTATAAAAATAAAGTCAATATAAACAATACACATGGCTTGTGAGAAATCCTATTGGTTGTTGGAATGGCAGCTGTGTAGGAATCTTGCACGTAGGCATACAGTGCGTGTGATGAAGACATACCATTCAAAGTAGCTGCTACAGCTGCCTATTAAGGTAGGCAACAATGAAAGAATAAAATTAAATGATAATGTAATGAAAATTATACATTATTATATATGAATGTGTAAACTATAAATATAATAACAATGAAATTGTCTTATTTACAAAATACTTTTAAGTTTTATGAAACTTTTGTGTTTATTGCAACAAGTTTGGATAATATTTTCACTATTTTATTTTTACCCTAACGTAATTCGAGAACAGTGTGCAATGAAAACAGAAAAAAAAATGGATTTTTAATCAGATCCTCAAATCTCTTCTCCTAATGTATAAAACATATGTAGGTGACTCTGACACTCATTTGTCTGCATTTACAGATTAACGAGGCTCTGCCATCTGGACTCACAGCCATTACAATCCTCTGTGGTGTCGTCTACAAGGGCGCCGACTTTCCAAAATTTCTGTGGGTGCATATCAATGGCGGATAGATCTGTAATTATCAAGTATTGTATACTTTAAACAACTTACATGCACAATGATTGCAAGAGGCAATAATATTATCAACATGTTACTAAAAGAAAATACCACATTCATACAAATTAAAATGAAAAAATCTGCATAAATGCAAATAATTTTAATTGTATTGCAGAATGAACTATGCAAGGATTTTGTTGTGAACAGAAACTACAAAATGACTAACTTTATGTACCAAATAATAATAATAATAATAATAATAATAATAATAATAATAATAATAATCATGACATGTTAACTTTCAATATAAAACACATTCCTTCTTACGTCATTTACACTTCTGAATTTGTTTGCAATTTTGGTAATGTCAATATTTTTAGTCATTTCTTTATGAACATGCAAAATTGCCAAATCATTCAATATTATTTGGGTCATTGTTGACCGCAAAATCGTTTTCAATCGTTTAAGTGCTGAAAATGACCGCTCAGAGGTACAAGAAGTAACAGGTATAGTTAAAATCACCCGTACAAACTTCACAAATTCTGTGATCATTTCACGCATGGGACCACTGTTTTCTCTACTTGAAATATTTGTAATGTCTGACAAGTTGGCCACTTTTTCTTTGTTCGTTCTGCACACATCTAGAAACATGTCCCTGTCCAATGTTAGCTTGTCTTTATCAAAGTCTGTCCCCTCTCAATGTTTTAATTGCTTATTATTTTTTGATAATGGCAAGTGAGAAATATTTATTTTATTTTGTTTTTATCAAACTAAAAATCTTGTGGGTGCGGCGCACCCACAAGATTATTTATGTGGGTGCTCGAGCCCCGGAGCACCCACGTAGTCGGCGCGCATGGTCGTCTATATATGTTTGTGGCTGTCCAGTCCCTTCATCCATTTCATTCAACCGCATCGTCGCGATTGGCCAAAAGTGGCAGGGCAGCGACGTAAAATAAACTCAATGTGGACACAATTTCAGCTAGGATGAAGCTGTGATGTCTAACAAAGAATACAAAAGTGTATTTTGTTTTGGTGACGTCGCAGGATTAGCCAAAAGTTGCAAAATAGCGAATGATGGGTGCCGGCGTCATCGGTAAGGAAAAGGTTCACTGCTCTGAGCCTCGCGAAATATAGCGCAATTTCATCTCCCCGGGATGGACACACTGGTCGGCAGCTGCAGAGGGTTTTAGTGCTTTCTATACCTCTTGAACAGCGCCCTGGGGAATGCTCGATCGCGAAACCTTATGCTACGAAATTCACCACACTCTCTCCCTCTTCTAATCGTTCGGTAAATGCTCTGCATTCTGATAAACTCCAACTCCCTTTCAGTTCCTGGCTGTGACAAGGCTTGGACAGAGAACTTAACCGTCAGTCGCCCATATATGGTGAAGTGGCGGTGGGGGAAAGCGTCATGCAGGCAGGACAGCACGCGCCGTCTGGGTTGGAAGGGGAGTCGCGCTAACGGAAAAAACAACGTTCGTCATTTAAATTTGAAAAAGCCCCCTAACGTTGCATGCTGGAAGTAACAGGTTGCAGTTAAAGCCCAGGAGCAGCTGTCGAGGTATTGTATAAACACAATGGTTCTTTTCCGAGCAAATTTTCTGTGAGCGAATTTAAAAGGACGAATCTCTTGCTTGCTCCCCACACACATGGCTGCTGCAATTTAGGGGAACTTCCTCTTAGATCGAGAAGTGTGATTGCGAGTTTCTTTTGTTTTCTTTCGAGACCATCTGCGTCTGACGGGAAAAACGGCAGATGTATAAGAATTTGAAATGATTAATTCCGAAGAGGAAATGAAAAAAGAAAGTAGTTTCCTATAAAACCACCGTCATTCTTATGTGTGTATGTGGACGGAACTGACCTCAAGGGCAAGACTAAGAAATATTTGAAAAAGTCGTTTGATTGCAATGATTAACCGAGAAAAAATCGAATAATTTCCATTTCTTTCTTCGTTACTTGCTCATAATTTCCACGGGGCAAACGTGCATGGAGTCCCAATAGAAGAACTGTATTCTTACAACCATTACCATGCGGATTATCATTAAATTGCCATAGCAATTCTTTGGCCATATAGAGTTTCAAGCCTGCTTCTTCTTCCGGAAGTGTTGTGTATAACAATGGCAATGAACCATATTTTGATAACATAAAGAAAGAAAGCCTTGATCATTTCTGAAAAACTGAAACTGTGCAAAAATTAAAATTTCCATAGGACCAAATTTCAAACATATGACGCTCAATATCTGACTGACTGATACACTCCAAAACAACTGCATATCTTAGGGTGACCAGACGTCCTGATTTTCGCAGGACAATCCTGTTTTTGAGGGTCATGTCCTGCGGTCTGCGATGCTATTCCTAAAAACCAAAGATGTCCTATTTTTCAACAGCGTCCTGCGAAATGTCCTGCAAAACATCCAGACGAATCGTTTACCTCTGTCAAACTGTCAGTTCCTTTTAAATTAATTGTATTGTTAGTTTGTAGTATTGTAGATCTTAAAGCTCGCGGACTTATACCTGTAAAACACATTGCTTAGAAGCAGATATTGCATGTAAGGTGTCGTGGGAGAAGCGCACGTGGGAGGAGCGCACAGTGTGATCTGCGCACAGAGAGAAAAAGATCGTGGGTAAAGCGCACATTCAAATGTTCTTTCTTTCCTTGCAGGTGAATACGCAATGGAAGTTATTACCAGTGCCAAGGGTAAACCTTGTCTCTTACTGGACGGACATCAGTATCGTGTTGGCCGTAAGACTGAAAATGTTATCTACTGGAGATTCATGCTGACGCAGGAAGTTCCAAAGAGGAAACAAACATCTGGCCAGCCGTTTATGTGTTACTAGAAGATAAAAAGAAATCTACATATATGCAGTTGTTTATGGCGCTCAAACATTGTGGTTTGACTCCGCAGCATGTTAAAGCAGACTTTGAGATGGCAGTAATAGAAGCAATAAGAGAAGTGTTTCCTCAAGCATCAGTATCAGGTTGTAATTACCATTTTAATCAATGCCTTTGGCGTCATATACAAAACATAGGTCTAGCCACAACATATAAGGAAAATGAAAGTATTAGGAAAATATGTCGTACCTGCGCAGCTTTAGCCTTGATACCACCTGAAAAAATTGACGAAGCGTCGCTGTGCATCATGCAGATCACTCCCCAGAATGAAAAGCTGATGCAGTTTCTTGACTATTTCGTAGATCAATGGCTGGACAATGCTTTTTTGAGGATAGTGGGAATATATAAACCAAATGTTTATTTCCTCATTCAGAAACTGATGGAAGACGCTGAGGAGGTGAGCGCCAAAATTATAGCTAAAGACCTAGGCATTCCAGGTCGCAAGAGCAGAAAACAGTATATTGAAACCGACAGACGTATAAAAACAATTTTAGGCAAATATGTTGAAACTGAAAATTTACGTTACAAAGTTTGATTGAAGATCGTTCTGAAAAGTTGACGAAGCTGTAATAGAAGCTGCTGATAGAAGAACCTTTAAACCACCTTCGTGTATTAATCTACACGTTGTCCAGTCCCAAGTCTGGTAAGAAAAGTGAGTGGGAAGGTTCTTATTGATAATCATACTGTGCGCTAATCCCACTAACACCTGAGTACCTATGCGCAAGTCCCACGAAATCTTACTGTGCGCTGATCTCACGTGCGCTCCTCCCACGTAATTGCATGTAGTCTGTTCATGATGTGAACAAAAGTACACAAAGTACCGACTGATAACTAAATACATAAAGCGGCGCTTTGAAAATTGAAAACAGCCCAATTCTGGGGCTTTGCATCTTTGATGCATTGATGAGGTGATTACTGCAGCTGCGGCAAGAGACAAATATACTGTCAATATTTATTAATATTTTAATATTATTTCACAATTTATTAATGTTTTATGGTAAGAAAGTAAGGAAACACACAAAAAACAGTAAGAACGAGAGAGATGAGAAGGTTAATCTTTAAAATTAAAAGGAAGGCGACGTTAAATAACAAAAATCAAATCAAGAAGAAAACAGATTATAGATAATTGTGTAATATTTCAGCAGATATGTATGCAGCATGACTTATCCTTTGCCAAAGAAGGAGCGGGGGGGGGGGGGGGGTTGCACCTGACACTGTGCTCTTTTAGTTATAACTGCAATGCCCTCTGTACGCATCTGTGGATGTCCTGCTTTTCGTTTCAGAAAATCTGGTCACCCTAGCATATCTTCCTTCATTCGATGTGATTAAGTGAATAAAATTTTATATTATTGTTAAAATAAATATTACAATCACGGCCAAAACATAGACTTTTCAAGAAGAACTTGGCCCTATTTTCATGCTAACGTGAACAATTCAGTAATGGCATAGATATTTCTCTCCATTACTACAAATTTCTAAATAAAGGGCGTAGGAATGCTTTCCTGCACCTCTTTATACTCCATTTTTGCAAACTCTACGTGTTGCTCACATCTTTAATTTTCAAATGCGCAAATCATGACAGGATAGAACCATTATATGCACATCTATCGTAATTTTATGGCGTTCATTAGCAGGCTGCTCGAAATTACTGAGAAGAAAACTACTTTAAATAGAAAATTCTAGGTGTAAGAATGCTTTTTATACTCACAGGATACAGAGCATTGGTTGTTTCTCAAACTACGGTTTATTATCTAGCTCTTTCTTATTGTAACAATTGAACATAAAGTTCTACAGGGTGTCTACCAGTCAAGAATGTCAAGAAAGTTAATAAAAAGTAATGAAATCAGGAGGTAGGTCAGTCAAGGAAAAGTCAAGAAATTACACATGTGGTCAAGATTTTTTGCTATTTTTTACATTATAGTGAATTTACATTGTTATGTCCTATACTGGTCCTCCTCCGTGGCCGTGCGTTCTAAGGCACCTTGCTTTGGACGGCGACTGCGGGACGGCATGGGTTCGATCCCGGGAAACTTCGACCTGCGTATAGGGCCGGTGGCAACCCACCATCCTGAGGAAATTGGGGAGCTTCGAATGAGTAAGCGTAATCCGGTCACGGAGACCTACTATAACGACTATTCCAATACTGGTTGAAGATCTCCACGCTTAGAGGTGACGAAGGAAAGCGTGGGAGGGAGACCGGCAGTCGGTAGGTATGTACGCCAAGGCCCTTCATGGGCTGTTGCGCAAAGGAAAAAGAGAAAAATGTCCTGTACTGGGATTTGATAAAATTTGAATATTTGGAAATATAAAATTCTATTGGGTTGCCGTTAAGATTTGCTCACTTTACTTCTTAAGAATTACATTCTTTTATGGGTGAAGTTTTGTAAAAACATTAAATAATGTGGCCATTCCCATTCCAGGATGAAGTCTTAAGCATTAATTTGTACATGCATTAATAATTAAACCAAGTCTAAATCTTTAAAAAAATGAAGCTTCAGTTTTCATCTTAACCTGCCTGTTTTTTATTGACTTAATTTCCAACTATACCTCAGTACTGGGCGATTAAATAAATGTTAAGAAAAAAAATTAAAAAAGAAGAAAGAAAAGAAAGGTAAAGAAAAAGTCAAGAATTTTGGATTTGTTATTTTGGTAGACACCCTGTTCTAACTTACTAACAGATCTAGACACCTTGGAAATAAAGATATTGGAATAAAACAAACAGTTTTCCGTCTACACGCAGACAAGGTATTCTTCGTGTTGACTGTGAATGCAAATGATTCAAACTTGTGAAACTGGTTTCACCGAAAAGGAAAGACAATATACTTCCAGTAGCTTGTAGTTAAATGACAACGGTTTATAAATAGCACAAGTACACGTAGTTTTCTATCTACATATTTGAATTCTGTGACCTCTAAAGTAAATGGCCTGTGTAGCAGTATGAGAAATTTGTCTGGCAAACGCGTTCGGAAGACACCTGCCGGTAGGTGGCTCTGCTGGAAGTGAGATATGGCGTGAAAAGAGAATAAAAGAGTTTCCCTTTGACACGCCCATTTCCTTTAGTAACCATTTTGTTCAACCTGTTCCCCAAGAGGACAGGTTGCATTTTCCCACAAGTTAAAAAAGGTTCACGCAAGAATGGACCTTTGCAGCTCAGAAGAATCCGTCCATAAACAAGAAAAGAGTGCACCATCTTCGATAAGGAACCTTTTTTCTATTCACGAGGATACTAGGAAGGAATTTTTATCTTTCATTCCTATTCTTAGCTGACCGGAGGAATATAATGATATTTACCACAATAACCTCGTTAAAATGTAGGAAAAAAAGATCGTTTCGGTTTTCGTTCGCAGTTACAAGGCTAATATATTAAGCTTCCAGATTGATTCCTTTCGTTTCCGAGGTGGAAGGCGGGTGGCTGTCACGATTTGATTTGTGGGTGGTCGTACAAAAGACCTTGAGACCAGGCTAAATATTTGTAGGTCACTTTTCACATATGAAACATCGAAATGTTTCGTTGTCGTGGGAAAAAGTGTTCTCGGTGCCTCGCTGTAAGAACAACGTGAGGAAGAATTTTATAATACTTTTGTAATCGAAAAAAATAACCGTTTCACAAGCTTTGTCTGTGTCAATTGAGACACGTTCATGTTTCACGTAAGAGAGTTATACAACACTTCTCACGGCAGCTAGGCAATCATTGTTCTACCCGGATTTGGGGGTGGGGTGGGGGGCTACAACCAGTGATGTGCCGTAGACTATAAGTTTACGTCTACATGCGTTGTCTACACGTAATCTACGCGTAGATTACATTGGGTTGTAGTTTACATAGACTACGTAGAAATCTAAAGTGCATTAAAATTAATTTTCAAGGGTTTCATGAAACGAAAGTGACATTTTCAACTATATTGGTTCCTAACGAAATGAAAAGAATCCTATTTACAACAAAATTTCTCTTCTTTTCTATTATCAACTATGGAAGAAGATAAATAGTTTGCAAAAAACAACAACAGATGGCAGTCGTGAGGCAAGAGTGGTCTTTTACCCATAAAGCACTAAAATATTTCCTATATTAGGTTTCTTCCTAGGTGAGAAATTGTTCGAATTTGAAAGAAAGAGTATGAAAAGTTCTCCACACACATCAGCAACTGATACGCAGTATGATTTTCTTTTAACTCCACAGCGCTCTTTGCTAAGTTATCACCTTTCGCCATGTTGTATACATAGATTGCGTAATCTACGTGTATAACATAGTCTACGTGTAGAATGTAGACTATCGTTGTTTACGCGTAGACGCACATCACTGGCTACAACCCAGACCGAGTAGCTGCAGGATCACCAACGATAAGTGGCTTCTTATTGGTGGTCATTTCGGAAGTGAATGCGTTTAATTATCCAGTGTTCCTTTAAAGCATTTTTCTGTTTATGGAAACTTAACTTTAGCGCTACGAAAAATGATAATTTTGAGAAATTAATAGAATATTTACAGCCGATCTCCGCGACAGAGGGTTAGAACAGAGCGCCACGACGCCAGGAATCCCGGGTTCGAATCCCGACTTGGGCATAGATGTTCATTGTGAGCGTCCATCAATTTCATAATATCATCACTACTCCTCATCTTCGCGATTAGTCAAAAGTGGCAGAAAAGAGAAGTAAAATAAACCAAATCAATCAATCAATAGAATATTTCTCTTTAGAACTAGTCTTCTGGAGGCATCGATAAAACGTGAAGCAGCGAGAGTTTGTAAAGGCGTTTGGAAATCTTTCGGCAACAAGTTGGATCCTTGAGTTTTGGCCTGTAGAATGCTTCCAAATGTTTGACGAATCGCATTAACTTCCGAAATGACACCAACAAGAAGCTGGGATTTCTACAACATTAAACATTATAGAGTTTGGTAATACGCCCCCGGGCTCCCACTGGCGAAAAATAGCTTTGGAAAGGGTCACAAAATGAAAATAAAATGAGTGGAATGCAACAAAAATATATAATTATAACTAACCATTTGTTATAATTGAAATTGTATTTAGGGGTGGGGGAGCTCAATACTGTATGATATATACATATACAAATTTCGACCTGGTCCAGAGGTGTTCATTATACATTTTGGGGGGAGGGAGGAGTAAAATTAGTTGAACTTAGATAATATAATAACTAATCTTTTTTAAAAAAATACTACAATACTTTATCTACACTTGTACGAGTATTTAATTTCACACAAACTTGGGGGACAGATTGGTTGATTTATCAATTGATTTTAGGTATTTTCTTTTTTAGTTTTTGTTTAAATTTCACATTATGCACAGTCTGTGCAGCACAGATATGCTAATCGAGACTGGACCTACATTTAAAAGTGGGATCCAAACCACTATGTACCCACCGGGTATCGAACCCGAATTTTGACTACTTAACGTCATTTTTCAACCTGTGAGTTAACCGCGGCGATGGGGATGAACGGATGATTTTTATTCATTAATGAAATTATCACAGGTCTGCATGGGTTTGGATGACTCACAAATGACTGTTGTCTCTGAATAATTTCAGCATGCTGATTCCAAAAATGAAATCCATTTTTTTACCCATCACGTCTAGTTCTTTCAGAAAATAGCAATATATTAATACACAATAAAATGTGTTGTTCCATCATTTCCTCAATTGATGGCTCTGTTTAGATGATGGTAAAATATTGGTTTTCTAGAATACAAATCCTCCAATTTTGAATTATAAATGACATGGAATAGTAACCATTTAATCCACCTTCCATCTTCACAAGACACATTGACATGAAAATTGTAAACTTTGATTACGTAAATTCCATTTTCGAAATCCCTCATAAACATTTCCTTCACAAAATGTCCAAAACTCAATGTTATAATGTAGTGGGTTGTTGATTGAACTTGATGACGTGGAGAAAAATCCTGGCGTGATGGGAAGAAATGTATGTCATGTGGGTGATCAGCATTCAAAATACTTCCAGAATCGCATATTGTTTTGTAAACAACCGAAATTTCCTTTGTTTAAATTCATTTTATTGAGTTCTGTACTAGGCTTGGCGTAATGGGATGGCGAACATGAGAATTTTGATTGTGAAATTGTGAAAAATCCTAACGTGATGGGGGAAAATGGATATCATGTGCTTGATCAGCATTCAAAATACTTCCAGAATCGCCTATTGGTTTGTAAACAACCGAAATTACCCTTGTTTAAATGTATTTTGTTGCGTTCTGTAATAGGTGTAATGGAATGGCGAATATGAGAATTTTGAATGTGAAAAATCCTAACGTGATGGGAAAAAATGGACGTAATTTCCGTGACCAGCACTCAAAATACCTTCAGAATCACTTATTCATTTGGAAACAACCTAAATTTCCCTTGCATAAATTTATTTTGATGCGTTAGGTATTCCATGTAATGTAATGGCGAATATGAGAATTTTGATTGTGAAATTGTGAAAAATCCTGACGTGATGGAAAAAAATGGATATCATTTCCGTGATCAGCATTCAAAATACTTTGAGAATCACCTATTGGTTTGAAGTAATCTGATATATATATATATATATATATATCAGAATATTTTAATGCAGGGGGGTGTTATGATTCGAACTCACCCTGCAATTCCCGAGATTCAAACCCACGACACTTGGTTGGTGTGGTTTCGAACTCTTCACAAAGTATTTCAGACCTATTCTTACTTTATATTTTGTTGCAGTCAAGAATGTTTGCGTGGTCATAGGCGTAGCTAAGGGGTGTGGGCTGTTTTATCAAAGATAATTAAAGACAGATATTTCAATAAGAGAGAAAATAAGCGGCAGTTTGTAAGAAGTTGAAAATGTCATTACTTGGTATCAACGTGTGCATTATTGCTGATGAAACGAGTGTCTGTAATTTTTGGATTTTTTGATGTCATTGGAGAAAGAAGATATTTACTGCATTCTACTCTGTACTACAGCGCTTTTCTTCTATACTTGTCACAAGCTGCACGTGTGAGAGAGAGCTTTCTTCAAGCTCACCCAAGTTAAAACTAAATTCAGAGCAACTCAGAAGCAGGATAGATTGGAAGCCCTGCTCTTGCTATTTGTGGAACAGGAAAAAAATTAGTCTATTGATGTAAATGAAATTATTGATGAGTTTAAGAACATTGTACCTTTTAACAGACGTCTGTTGTTATAGATAACGTGTATTTTGATGTATTTGTTTCTAACATGTATGAACATTTTGTGTGTGTGTAATTTCTATGCAATTTGATATTTTTCTACTACATATATTCAGAAATTTTCAACACTGTCATTTAATGAATTTATATTCCTTTACAAACATCAGTGCAGTTAAAGAGCCAAGTGATTGTGTTGCAAAATATGCTATTAAAAATGTACAAGACCTCATTTTTTTTTCTTTGTGCACACTCAAATATAAAGTTCTAGCTACGCCTATGTGCGTGGTACAGTATAAGTAAAGAAACCAAACAGCCTGATTAGTTTCCAAGACAATAAATGCCGGAGTGTTCTGTTTAAATATTATGCTAAAGGTTTTGTGATTATTTACACATTTACACCGCTGCGCTAGTGTAAATAAAATACTTTCAGAATTCAGAAATACAGCTATGCTGGAGAATTTTCTCCCCGGCATAACATAATCGAACATTATAGAATTCTCTATCGCCGTCAGTCAGGAACGATTACGAAATATTCAAATCACAGATAAACGTATTTCAATACGTTTATATGTGATTCAAAATATGCATCGACCAAATCAAGTGTTAGATAACCCCACAATTCGCTTCTTGTTTTTTGAGTTTACAGATAATTTGTATACCAAATGATATTAATGCGAGTGATTTAACTTGACGAAAACTAATTGAAGATTTTATAATGAAGGCCTAGCTAACACGTGACTTCATTACTGATTCAATGTTACAATATCATCGATAAAATACTGCT
This sequence comes from Lepisma saccharinum, assembly GCF_977018435.1. NCBI lineage: Eukaryota > Metazoa > Arthropoda > Insecta > Zygentoma > Lepismatidae > Lepisma > Lepisma saccharinum. The sequence goes on from NC_139235.1 coordinate 29,503,738, forward strand.
CACATTGCGAGATAAAAGTATGCTCTCATTTTTAGCTTACAAGAACAGTGGTGACATCTATGGGCGTCAAAGAGTATCTCTGCGCTTCAGCACATCAGTGCTTTAACCTGTGGTGCCATCTGTTTATCAATACCAGAAAGCAAATACGAAATTTGCACGAGCAAAAGTGTATCCACAGAAATATGATTTTCACTAATCTAGTAGTGTGTACTGAAATAAACTCTCAATAAACGTAAACTATGAGATCAATGAAAATTAAAGAGATATACAAAACAGGGCATCTTGCATAAGTAAACGGAGAAATCGCGTCCTGTTCGTGGGTTTGAAACCCGGTTCCTGTTAATATTTTAAGAAATAATACTCCTGCTATTATCTAGACAACCAATCTCAGTATCACCTGCTAACAAACTTTGACGTTGACAATCGTGTAGCAATGAAAATTACGAAGTTAACGATCCTGTGTGAGTGTGATGCTTGACAGGCCGAGCAAAGTGTAAACCTGCAGTACGAACATACCTGCAGCTCCTGTTGCACTCTTTCCATTCGAAATGTATACACACGTCTCTTTTCTTTCGTTCCCAAAATCGATAATAACTAACAATATATGTATTGTTTAATATTGATAACTTACAATTACAGAATAACTAACTAACCTTTAATGTTTTTGGACTTGTGATTATTCGTAGTTTAAAGACACACACGCATTTCATGCAGTGGCGCAGGAACGTTTTTCATTTGGGTGGGTACAAAATTCAGGCTCCCATATTATATATATATATATGTACCTATACCTAGCAGGCACGTATCTAGAAAAACATTTCGGAGAGGTCCAACCAAGCATCGCAATAATAATCAAAATAAATAATAATAATAATTAGAATACTTATATTTAATTAAATTAAAATATTAATTAAATATGTAAATTAATTCATATTGTTTTGTTATTATTACATTAATAGGTAAAAAATAGTAAAAGAATAGAGATATAACAGCACACCCTCATTATCTAGCTTACGTGTAGTTAATATCGCCAAGATATGCATAAAAACAAGAAAACACGAATGTTCTGTTATTTAATGCAAAATTTGCATAAATATTTTTTCTTTGTTTTCTTACATTTTTTAAAACATATTTTAAACCAGATAACAATTCTGAATTCTGGGTTTATTTGGATTTAACAGAACGGAAAATCAGGAGTTCGAAATGTAAAAATTGCGAACAAAGATACATCTATTCATTTTAATGCAGGTTGAGATTAAAGGGTTTGATTGATTGGTTGATTGAGTTTGTGTTTTAAGTCCACTTTAGGCACAGTAAGGCTAATCGGGACTGGACCTACAGTTTAAAGTGGGATCCGAACCACTATGTGCCTCCACTGGGTATCGAACCCGGGACTCCTTGATTACAAGACGACGACGGAGATTAAAGGGGGTGAGGAAGATCTTGAGTCACCCCAACCAGGAATAATCATCTCCCACCCACTGGATATAGAAATTACATTATGTAGAGTTCCACTTCAGTTCCGTTCTTTCTAACCACATTATTGAATATATCATACTTAATAGAGGTCCAGTTCAGTTCATTCTGTTTATAAAGTCCCATAGCTACGCATAAAAATATCTTTAAACAATTTATGGCAGATGTGTACCACATCCAATGCCTTTTAGAAGCCATGTATTTGGTATTTTCTCAGACATCTATAGGGCGTGGTATTAAAAAATAAAAATAAAAAAATAAGTTGAGATGGTTCCCGATCAACAAGTAGGATGTCTAACTTTGAAATATTTGTGAAACATTTGTCAAAGCATTTATTCGTTATGTAATTTGCTGTACCTAATGGCACTCTTCAAGCACTGAAAGTACTATCATTACATATACAAAAAAGAAATTCTTCAGATCTCAGAGGAAGCAATGAAAGCCATACGCTCGAAAGGTTTTTTTTTCCTTCTCAATTTTTGGTGGACAATGTGAAGACCCGACCAAGGTATTTTTTTCGTATATAGTGGTATTAAATGCAGATACATGCGTGTGTTTTAGAGTGGCATGTCAATTTCTCGTTTATGTGAAAAGGTAAACTATAATATAAGCGAAAGCATGTGCGCGTCACAGTTAAAGATTTTCGCATCTACAAAGAAAATCCAAAACACATTCCCACCTCGCCGGCCTCTGTGGCGGAGGGGTTAGCATAGCACGCTATGACGCCAGAGGTCCCAGGTTCAAATCCCGGCCCTGGCATGAGTGTTATTTGTGAGTGTCCATCAATTTCACCATATCATCACTCATCCTCATCTTCGTGAAGAGCCAAAAGTGGCAGAAATGCGAAGTAAAATAAACCAAATAAATCAATCAAACCTTCCCATCTCACTCAAAGACCATCCAATCCAGAATCTACCGATAGTACCTGCAATGCATTTATCTCGTGCATTCATCTGACTAATGTAATTTTCTTACAGTTTGACTTGAGGGTTTTACTTAAAATGGTGTTGTGCTTGTGTTGCATTCGATATCAGAATTAGATTTTAAGCAATTTCTGTCCAATTAGAAGTATACCTAATACATACGTAGGTAAAAATAAAAAACTTCGCAAATTGCACCTTGTGTAAATGTCTAGGAAAAATTTCATTTCACCTAGGAATGATATCGCGATGCGTTGAGTCGAGAATTGTCACAGCCTCATCTCGTCTCCTGTGTGGTGAGGTCTTTCTCATCCTTGTTTGTGCTTATTTTTGTTTCGGTTTCCACTCTGAAGTTATTAAAACTTATTATAGATGCACTTCATGCTCAGATAGGCTATTCGAGACTCTATTTTTTAAAAAAATGTCTTAATATGTAGATTTAAGTATAGTTTTCCGAACACCCTCTTACAAAGTTATTAAAATATGTGTGTGAGGTACAGGAATACATTGTCTCGTTCGTGTAAGTATTTCGTTTCGGAAAATTCCATTTTAAATATTCAAAAGATAATGGGATCAGTCATATACTCTTCTCATGAAGATTTGTATCTTATCTTTGAATCAACGCGACCACTTCATTAGAATAGTGTACTCCCCTTACCCAAAGGAGCATTCGTCTGCAGCGTGATTTTCTGATGGCAAATCTGATTCAATCGTTCCACACACATTTTAAACAATTTTCATCTCCTTAAAGAGGTTTTCAAGAACATAGATCAATGAACTAACTACATAATAGCAAGCACAATGTAGTAGAATAAGTTTACAATGGTTTGAATTTCTGTGGTAAGGAAGATAACGCTTGTAAGTTATAAACAAAATATACTTTTTTTATTGAGCGAATTGAAAATATGTTCTTTTAACAGTAGCACCTTGCGTCTGCCAAAGGTGGGGGAAGGGGTACAACCCGATTTACGGATTTATGGGGTACAGTACCCCCTTCAAAAATTTGAGGGGGTACAATGTACCCCCCCGTTCCTGCGCCACTGCCAACAATGTATCGAACACGTGCAGCGCGGACGGTGACTTGACTCTATAAACAAACAGGGGGGTGCGTTATGAAGCGCGATGTTTTCCAACCACTCCCTCGGTTAACCCCATAGATATACTACGTTAACCCGGAGCCTCGGTTAATCGCGAGTCTACTGTATATCGAATTAGCACTTGAACGCTTATATTATGCCGTCAGAACCAATGTTGCCAGAATCTAAGAATATAATTTCCCTTTGCAAGGGAAAAATCCCCATTTTAGGAAACTTTTCCCCTTCATCTAAAGAAATCTCACACAGTGGGCTTTTTGTAATTTTAATTCGAACTCTGGATCAAGTGGTTTTTGAAGTCGCCAGGTCCATTGTGCACAAAGTTAAGATTTATTTTAACTCCATGTCAAAAGTGGATGTTTTGCTTGCTTTGATACAATAAAAACAATTGTAAAGTGGGTATGTACAGGGCAGGCCCGCACCCATGCAAGGGGGGGTACAGGGGCCATGCCCCATCGAGCCTTTAAATGTAATATAAACCTATAAAAACCTACGAAAATAAAATATTGACAATTTTTAAAATTTTGTAAGAATTTCGATCTTGTCCTTGCATAAATGAATGTGTTGTTTGTGGAGAAAAATGTAGATGGTTGCAGTCTGCAATATTTGGTAATTTTAGTCTTATAATCATTGTTGCAAGTCTACCAAACGACCCAATTTAGCCGGAACAATCCGTTCTTTTTAATCATGTCCTGGCTTTCTTCGAACTGCAGTCGTCATATGCAAATGTCCCTTTTTTGGTTAATTTATAAATATATTATATTCTAAACATAGATTTATCATAGCTGTTCGGTGGTACTGGTAAAAGAAAATTACAGGATAACAGTACTATTCGAATACTTGGAATTGAATGTAAAAAATAAGCACGCTGTACTCTGTGTAACGGCATTTGTCTGTAAGCAAGTGTGTTGCTGATTGATTGGTCGGTGAGTTGAATTTCTTCGTCACCCTGAACTATAACATTGCAACTCTATAATTGTACATCTACCTCTAGGTACCATACTAAAATAACATTGATGCCATATCCAATACTCCAACAGCATTTACCTCCCCGATGGCATAGTGCATGTGCATATAATGGACTAAAAGAAAAATTCAATTCCAACACTATTTATGATCATATTTTTGTTTCACGCTGACATCAGTGGCAGAGTGGTTAGGAGAGTGCACAATTATGCTGTGTTCTTTTTGTTGTGAGAACAAAGATAAGCAGTTAATTTTGAATTCAAATATATTTAATACTTTTTCAAATATTTTTTTTTCACTAAGGAAAATATTCAGACAAATAATTATTTCTGTCCTGTGTGTGTTCGCTCCTCTACCCAAAACCTGGACTTTGTTGTTGCCATTCACACCAATCACCACAATATTCCTTTTAATGACTGCTTCCAGGTAGCGATCGTCCACTCCTTGCCCCAATCCACCAACACCTCAATACGTAGAAGATGGGAGAGGGCCTACATATCGACCATGAATGCAACCACACCTCCAGGCCTGAACAAGGCCACCAAGTAACGCCCCTCATCCCCTATCATAACCCTCACCAGCACCTTTCCCCAACCACCTCTCCCCACCACTCTCAGTTTTCGACAAGCCTGGCGAAAGAACCATCTATATTTTTTTGAGCACTGTCAACACTTGTTTTTTTTCTTTCGGGACCTGGCAACACTGCAGGTCATGCTTACTCTTCCTCCTTGTCACCAAGTACTACAACGTCTCTCTACTCCTGAAAATGAGACATACCATCACGAAAATTTGAATTTTTTCTGAGTCCGGTGAGTGTTTCCTCTCTTCTCTTTCACTTTATATATATATATATATATATATATATATATATATATATATATATATATATATATAAATTTCTCATCCTTGTATCAATATCCAAATGTAACGAGGTAAAATATATGTATGATATTTTATATTCGCAAATATATTCTGATAGTAGCTACGTAAAAAAAAAAGGTAAAGTGCTCCCCTGTGCTTAGCACCACGCCATGAAGGCGTATAGCTACGTAGAGTCCAACAATTCAACTGCGATTATTTCCTTCATGCAGTGCGATGAACATTGAACGGGAAGGAAATCATTTTCCGTCCTTTCAAATTTCATGTAATAAATGTGATAAATTTCAGTATCCTCTACTATTTCACAACACCTTTCGCAGAGGAAACCAACGAATAAGGCCAACAATAAAGTTTCATTGTTTTTATTCTCAGTCAATCACTCTGTAGAGATATTTTTTCTTCTTCTCAAAAATCAAAATGCCTAATATACTGCTTACTATCCTTCACAACTCCTGCCTGAAACAATTCTTCCAACTCAGGAACAGACCTTCCATTTCAGATTGTTTACACTTTTTTCGTAAATTCCGAAAATCCCTTCTCCAGAATGTCATCAATAACTCCCGGTCCCCCTATTTTATCACTTCACAGCACCGACAAACAATAGAGATCCTGTAATGTAAATAATATGAACGAAACACTCACTGCAAATTTCACACGACAGAAGAAAGCAAAAGTCAACCTCCCACGGTACGTTGTGTTCGGCCTGCTATGCCCGAAAACTACGCGTTCTTGTGGACGAATGAATCAAAGTTGCCAGTCGACAAAGTATTTTGTAGAAGGGAGATAATTAAGGACAAGTAGAAAATACGTCAGCATACATCCCAGAACACTTCAAAAGCTAAACTACCGTACATCACTTTGCAATGTCTTGCGGGAGGGATGGGTCTCATTCGAATCCCATTGTAAGCATTGTGTTTTATGTTGTTTTTCTTTTATCATTCATTCATTTCGTCGTCAACAATCATCACCCATGCTATGGAACTCAAAGGAAATGTTGATCCCGAAAGGAGATAAACAGATACTCTCATACTCTGAGAATTGTGCGAAACTTGCAAATTGTTCACATATTTTCCCCTCGACACAGTGACAGTCCATTCTGGTCCTCACCTCCCTATACAAAAAAAAAAAAAAAAAAAAAAAAAAATTGCTAGTGTAACTTTAACCTCACATAAATATTTTATATGTGATAGTTTACGCGTATATTAAATATGATCTTCCACCATTATCCGTTACATATTCTTGCCCTCCTCTCTGATTCCTGTATCACTTTTTACAATGTATTTTTATTGCAATCCAACAGTGATCTATCTACGCGTGGCTGCTAAATGCTAGTAGGCTAAGCATTCCAGAAAAAAATATATGTTGACTACCGTCAACACTGCATACGCTGTCAAAATCTTGGGTACCCTCGATGCTTAGAACCGGGAAAGAAGTGAGAGAGAGGGTAAGCGCCGGCAGACCCAAACACGTGGTCGGGGCTGATATGAGCCAATGGGGTTACCTTCCGAATTTCTAGGGTACCAAGCTACAGCGCCTAGAATGACGTAGTGTGGAAAACGGCATGGTTCTGCGCTCTGTGGCTGGTTCCACTCGAAAATGATCCGCTAGAGGCGCTGGTGTTGACCCCGGTGCTTGGTGTTCGACTGCTTATAATGGAAGTAAATGGAGTTTTCGCTGCAACGTCTGATTGTTTTACATGAAGCATTCTATGAATGTGATAATTGCTATGATATTTGGTACAGTGGTCGCGAAGATATTAACGAACATTCTAGACAGTCGACCACGTCCTGTTATCGTCATACTTTCGTTAATAATACGGGAGAAAAAATACGCGTGGAATGTTCTTGGCAACTACATTTTTGTGTATGAATTAGGTTCATTATTATTATCATCATCATCATTTCTTTTAAAGATATACACACTGAAGCATTTGTATTTTTGATATTTACTGTGTCTTTTCTTCCGCTTTAAACTAATCGCGGCGATGATGATAATGATGATTACATGAAACGACAAGGGGAACCCCACAAAACTTTCTTAGTGCCATCGACGTGAATGTAAGGAAACTTTCAAACCAATGGGACAAGCGACACGGGATGTTCACACTGTCACACTAGTGACACACACTTCCAGACTGTAAAATAGCATTCATTGCACATGAGGGTCCAAACAGCAAACGACACGTTCATATGGTGTATTCGCGTGCTACTTGTTACTTCGGTCGGAAAGCTCCTTAAAGGAAGTGTGCGGAAACCGAAGCGACGCGCTACAGGGGGAGTTCCCAACTAAGTGACAAGCGACATGGTGCCTTCAGTCTATTAGCAAGCGTTGCTTGCGAACAACAGATAGGCGACACGATAAGCCACACGTGTCGCTTTGTCGCTTCTGCGTCGCTCAAACTGGGCCATTTCCTCAATAGCTTGCAACATGTTGCCGTGATTTGTTATTCGCGCATGCGCGATGCAATGAGTGTCTTGCTTTAGTGAGATTGCGCACCAAAGCGACAAGCGGCACGCGACACTTATCGCTTGAGGCTTTCATCAACCGAACGCTGGCCTGTGCTTCCCGTCATGTCGCTACGATGTGAAATGTTGCTCTTGATTGACTCCTTTCCAAGCAACATGTGTCACTTCGGTATGAAAGTTGCCTTGGACCGAATGACCCGTGTCGCTTTGGTGTGAAATCCTCGTATCGTTTGTCGCGTGTCGCTTTGGTGTAAAATCTCCTTGAGGAAACGGGTCAGTCAGAGCTTTTGTCCCTATGGTTCGAAAGGCAGCATTGATTTCCGACTGCTCGCTTTCAAGCGACATTTGTGGTTTGTCGCCTCGGTATGAAATATCTCTCAGGATACTATTTACATTCTAATAACATAGAAAAATAAACTCTAATACACAGTCCAAGTCCGGAATCACATTGCGATGTTTCTTCTTGTGTTAAGCATGCTATTTATTTATTAATTTTTTTTTACTTTTCTTTCCAAATTAATGCCATTTCGTGACTGCAAATCACTCCACAAATATAACTGTTTCCATCAATTCACTTACCGCCTTTCTAGACAAACAAATCTACACAATATATTCCAAAAACTAACTAAGCCGCATTACTTTCATAACAAAATTAGCACCTGGGTCGATCGCACTGCCATCTACTTGTCATCGTCTCGGGGAACCAGTTTCTTGGGTCGTTTTCCACACTAAGTTATTTAAGGCACTGTAACCAAGCAGAAGAAACAGCGTCTTTCTGCGGAAATCGGCAGGAACGGGGATCGGGTGGGTGCCGAAGTCACAATCGGGATCATTCGGGACTGCCTTCAGGAAGGCAGGAGCGTGTTCGTGCGGAAATCGGAATTTCTTGCAGTGGAATTGCTTTCGGAGCGATAATTGTTGAATTTTCATGTTCGGGGAAGACGAAAAAATGTTTATTTTTCTTATTGTGTTGTGGGTACGCAGTGCGTACCTTGCGTATCCCGAATGCACGCCGCTGATATATAATAATTAAATAATATGTACATAGTGTGTGTGTGTGTAAATTAAGATCTCCCCCTGATTCTTCAATAGTTTCATGCCCTATATGAAAGCTAAGTAAAATAATAGAAACAAATTGCTCCAAATTTTGAGGTTTGCCCCCTCCCTCAAAAAAATCCTGGGTACAGCTTACAGGTCTGATAGAGGGTGTTAAGTCAATATAAAACAAACACTGATTTGCTCAAGTTAGATCTCTTTGTAATAAGAAGTTTTAGTATGCAGATTATAATAGTAATGCAGACAGATTGTGACTGAAAACAAACTACACATACAAGATTATCTTATATGCAATACAGTATCAAATAGAAATAACGACCTACGTTGACCAAAGTACTGGCAAGTGCATATGGTTCTGTGGTGTGGAAACTATTTGTGTGTGCCACATATTACAGACTATAATGTGAATTGACAATTTTGCTTTGCCAATAATATATGGACAAAGCTGCTTCCACAGCAAACTATTCACTGTTATTGGCAATACACTGAACTATGTACTTGTCAAATTGATTTCCTTGGATCACAACTGACTTATGTAGCATGATATTTTATATTCGCAAATATATTCTGATAGTAGCTATGTAAAAAAAAGGTAAAGTGCTCCCCTGTGCTTAGCACCACGCCATGAAGGCGTATAGCTACGTAGAGTCCAACAATTCAACTGCGATTATTTCCTTCATGCAGTGCGATGAACATTGAACGGGAAGGAAATCATTTTCCGTCCTTTCAAATTTCATGTAATAAATGTGATAAATTTCAGTATCCTCTACTATTTCACAACACCTTTCGCAGAGGAAACCAACGAATAAGGCCAACAATAAAGTTTCATTGTTTTTATTCTCAGTCAATCACTCTGTAGAGATATTTTTTCTTCTTCTCAAAAATCAAAATGCCTAATATACTGCTTACTATCCTTCACAACTCCTGCCTGAAACAATTCTTCCAACTCAGGAACAGACCTTCCATTTCAGATTGTTTACACTTTTTTCGTAAATTCCGAAAATCCCTTCTCCAGAATGTCATCAATAACTCCCGGTCCCCCTATTTTATCACTTCACAGCACCGACAAACAATAGAGATCCTGTAATGTAAATAATATGAACGAAACACTCACTGCAAATTTCACACGACAGAAGAAAGCAAAAGTCAACCTCCCACGGTACGTTGTGTTCGGCCTGCTATGCCCGAAAACTACGCGTTCTTGTGGACGAATGAATCAAAGTTGCCAGTCGACAAAGTATTTTGTAGAAGGGAGATAATTAAGGACAAGTAGAAAATACGTCAGCATACATCCCAGAACACTTCAAAAGCTAAACTACCGTACATCACTTTGCAATGTCTTGCGGGAGGGATGGGTCTCATTCGAATCCCATTGTAAGCATGGTGTTTTATGTTGTTTTTCTTTTATCATTCATTCATATCGTCGTCAACAATCATCACCCATGCTATGGAACTCAAAGGAAATGTTGATCCCGAAAGGAGATAAACAGATACTCTCATACTCTGAGAATTGTGCGAAACTTGCAAATTGTTCACATATTTTCCCCTCGACACAGTGACAGTCCATTCTGGTCCTCACCTCCCTATACAAAAAAAATAAAAAAATAAAAAAATTGCTAGTGTAACTTTAACCTCACATAAATATTTTATATGTGATAGTTTACGCGTATATTAAATATGATCTTCCACCATTATCCATTACATATTCTTGCCCTCCTCTCTGATTCCTGTATCACTTTTTACAATGTATTTTTATTGCAATCCAACAGTGATCTATCTACGCGTGGCTGCTAAATGCTAGTAGGCTAAGCATTCCAGAAAAAAATATATGTTGACTACCGTCAACACTGCATACGCTGTCAAAATCTTGGGTACCCTCGATGCTTAGAACCGGGAAAGAAGTGAGAGAGAGGGTAAGCGCCGGCAGACCCAAACACGTGGTCGGGGCTGATATGAGCCAATGGGGTTACCTTCCGAATTTCTAGGGTACCAAGCAGAAGAAACAGCGTCTTTCTGCAGAAATCGGCAGGAACGGGGATCGGGTGGGTGCCGAAGTCACAATCGGGATCATTCGGGACTGCCTTCAGGAAGGCAGGAGCGTGTTCGTGCGGAAATCGGAATTTCTTGCAGTGGAATTTTCATGTTCGGGGAAGACGAAAAAATGTTTATTTTTCTGATTGTGTTGTGGGTACGCAGTGCGTACCTTGCGTATCCCGAATGCACGCCGCAGATATAAAATAATTAAATAATATGTGCATAGTGTGTGTGTGTGTGTGTGTGTGTGTAAATTAAGATCTCCCCCTGACTCTTCAATGATTTCATGCCCTATATGAAAGCTAAGTAAAATAATAGAAAAAAATTGCTCCAAATTTTGAGGTTTGCCCCCTCCCTCAAAAAAATCCTGGGTACAGCTTACAGGCAGGGACGGCGACAGGGGTGGGCACGGGTGGGCAAGCGCCCACCCAAAAATTCCTGTGCCCACCCAATCAAATTCAATAAGTACATATAGCCAACTCGGGGATATATGAATGATTAAATATTTAAGTGTAACCTGGTGTTCATAACATGTATATTTTACTTGTGAATATTATCTATGCTGGAAATGTTCATATATTATCATCCCATAAGAAGCCACTTTTGTCATTGTTGAAACAAAAACTGTGATCAAATTAATATTTCCATGTTTAAAAGAAACTAGTAGGCTTAGGAGGCTCAAAATTATGCAGGGTATGATTAAGATTAAATCAGAATTGAGGATGAACTTGAAGACTGCAGCTCCGGGCCTCCACTACGTGTATATATATTCCAGCCTGGCTATGGTTAAAATAATCTCCAAATAAACAAATCTAAACATCATCTTAGCGTTACTTCCACCAGCAACACAATAAATTATTACGACTTTTTAATTAATATTAGAATAATTTAGTCAAGAAGACTTAGTTAGATGGGCAGGCCATGTGACACGAATGGCAGAGGAAAGAATAGTTTACAGGATTCTTGTTGGGAAACCTGATCGTAAGGGACCAGTAGGAAGGCTAAGACGAGGATGGAGGGATAACATTGAGATGGACCTAAAATAAATCGGTAAGAATGGGAAAGATTGGATTGATCTTGTCCAGGATAGGGACAGATGGAAGGCTTGTGTTGCTGCAGCCATAAACCTTCGGGTTTAAGTATGCTATAGAGCAGGCATGTCCAACGCGTCGATCGCGATTGACCGGTCGTTCGCGGTGCGTTTCTTGGTCGATCGGAGTTATCTATTGTAATTATACGAATATACGTTATTTGAATTCAACTTCTATAATGTATAATGGCTGAGTAGGTACAAATTTTTGCAAAGATTAATGATTAATAGTAGCTCACTGCCTGTTGTGACAATAAAAAGTAGATCACTGCTTGATTGAAGTTGGACATGCCTGCTATAGAGTATAATATAATTTTAATTAGCTCTGCATTGAAATTCCAGAAGTGTCCCTTTTTTTCATTACAATTTTTATATACCTGTCATCTTTAAATATCAATATGGTATACGAAATATCAACTTTATATTCGTTCTACTAGTACCGAAGTGAATATATTTTAATAAATCAGTTATTTATGGAAAAAGCTAGAATTATTCAATTGCTAATGAGTGGCTTATCCTATTTAGAAATCCTCGTTACACACATAAATTTTGTCACATGAATCAGCCGAAAATGTCAACAGAATGTGTAGATGCAGCTGAAGTAAAGAAAAAAAGTTATGTCACGAAATAACAGTTGGGCTGAAAAGTTCGTAGGCTAACATAGTAAAAAATATTTTTTTGACAAAATTCGATTTTATTATTCAATATAGTTGCCTTCGAGGGCGATACAACGATTATAGCGGTCATACAATTTTTCGATGCCATTTTTATAGTACGATTTCTCTTTAGCCTCAAAATAGGCCTCAGTTTCGGCGATTACCTCTTCATCAGTGCTAAATTTCTTTCCAGCGAGCATTCTTTTAAGGTTTGCAAACAGGAAAAAGTCACTGGGGGCCAGATCTGGAGAATATGGTGGATGGGGAAGCAATTCGTAGTCTAATTCATATAATTTTGCCATCCTTTTCATTGATTTGTGACACGGTGCATTGTCTTGATGAAACAGCACGCGCGGCACCCATTTTGCACACAGCTTTCGCATGTTCAAATATTCATGCACAATATGTCCAACACGTTCCTTTGATATTTTTAGTATCAGCTATCTCGATCAACTTCACTTTACGATCATTTAAAATTATTTTATGGACTTTTTTGATGTTTTAGTCGGTAACAGCCTCTTTGGGGCGTCCACTGCGTGCATCGTCTTCGATGCTCATTTCGCCTCGTTTAAATTTAGCAAACCACTTCTCAACGGTTGATTTTCCTGGTGCAGAATCCGAATAATGTTTATCAAGCCAAGCCTTGGCTTCAACAGTATTTTTTTTCGCCAAAAAGCAATGCTTTATTAACACACGAAATTCTTTTTTATCCATTTTTTCACAATAACAAAAGCTGCTTCACTCACAATGCTATATCTCACGAACTAATTATCCGGCAGCTGTGAAATTTATACACGTATCTTTTGAAGGTTAGTACTAAGTAAAAATCACATGGATTTAATTCTAGTAACGCCATCTATGAGTCAGGCTACGAACTTTTCAGCCCAACTGTTATATAGAAGACGATTTTGTTAGTTTGTTTCTAAGCCCACTTCTATGCTCAGATAGGCTAATCGGGACTAAACCTACAGTTTAACGTGTAGTCCGAACCCGTGTGCATTGTGCTTCCACCAGAGGAGGGGGGAGTCGAACACAGAATCTCTTCATTATAATTCGACAGCGTTATGCCATTGGGGGAAAAAATATACAGAAATAACTCGCACCAAACGTGGCACTTTATCACCACAGAAGATGCGTCTATTTTAAGAGGGTGACTGCCTGAGACAAATATTTTAGACTTTCGGAAAACAACTTCATTGTTTACGGAATTAGCTGCCTTGATCCTCTAATGAAACGCTGTGCGATTGAAATTACCACCTCAACTTTCTAAGAGGTATAAACTAATGAAACTCCATTTTTGGAAGAGTAAGTTCTGGTTGATTTGTTTTATTGTAAGTCATTTTTCTGCTAATTTTAATAATGACGACGTTATAAGCTTCAATGGTGATTAGATGGAAGTAACGAAGGGGCGATAACAAACACACGCTGACAGTCAAAATACAAACCGTCATAAATTATTACTTTGAAAGTGGTTCCAGGCGCCAGGGACTTGTTGCCCTGAAAGAATAAAGTTTCCAGGGTATGCTGCACAGGATGGAGGTTGACATTCTAGTGTGTTCGAAATGGTCACGCCATACAACCCAATGAAAAATAGATGAAGTATTACTTATACGATGATCAACTTCGATGAATTCCTTGTGTCCTAAATAATTTTGTTATCTAAAAAAATATGTTCATGTAACCATACGTGTATTGCTTCTCCCGCATTAGCAATATGACAGTTCTTCAGAAAACGAAGAGCAACTTAGCTAATAATCTCTTATATTCTGAACAGATTTCTCAGTCTTACTTGTCTATTACTTATGACGAGCGATATTTTGTCAAAATAACCTTTCACTAGCCTAGGGATACTTAATGGACAATGATCAAAGAATTGGTTTTCCGTGTGTGTTTTAAATCATTCCTAATAAGACGTTCATTTTAATCCAAACATTCAGTGGCGGCAATTAGGAGGAGCAGGAAGTGGGGGATGCAGTTCTCCAGCCACATTTTGCCACTTTTTGCCCCCGCACTATGGCCTCTTTATGCTAAGCCTTTTCTACCAAGAAAACGCATATCCAGGGGTGCACACAGGGGGGATTATAGAACAGGCTGCGCCATCGAGATTCTTTGGGGGATTTTTCCCTTCAAATAAGGTAAAATTGAACATTTATATATTTTTTTCCAAAATACAGGTAAAAATTTTACACCTTAAATTCACCATATTTAATCCATTAGATGAAGAAAATAAAGCGTTTAAGGTCATTATTGAAGGTGCGAGGGTGGGGGACAAATATCCAACTCTTATATATTAGGCCTTAATTGACGTGTGGGTTCTGGGGGGAATTCTGAATTAAACGTTGGCGGGGACAGTATTCAACTCTAAGTCTTAGATTATGGCGGGTATTTTAGTTAGAGGGGCATTGAACATTAAGGTATCCAATTCTTGTGTATTACTATTGTCTTAGAATGTTGCAGAAATTCTGGCGTGGAGACTGAGAATTAATTTTTTGGAGGAGGCAATATCCAGTCTTCAATATCAACAGTAAGTCTAAAATTGGCATGGACATTTTTGTGGTAGGATTGAGTATTAAATTTAAAGGGGGAGATAGGAAGCTCTTGATAAAGTGTTAAATCTTAGTTTGTCAAGGGGTTTCTGTAGTGAAGAGAGAGTTTGAACTTTAAATTTTGGAGACTGTATTTAGCGATATAGTATCCACACGTTTTCGACCCCGAACGTGCCAAAACAGAAGTTGGAAAATATTAAATATCCCGGGATCCTAAGAAAGTATCGACACCCCGTTAAATTAATATTCTTGAAATCCTGCAAAGAAATGGATGTAAAAATGTTCTTGCTTGCTTCGCTCGCAATAATGTGTTTGTTACAACAATGCGTGTTTGGCACTTTACTGAGGTGGATGTGAATTTTTATGCTATAGCTGCATTACAAGACATGAGCGATATTCTCCATATTCATGAGTAACATCACTTCTTAAAATATAATGCTTAGTGTTGGTATACTGCTTATTTTAAAGCAGGTGCATCATTTGTAACAAAAAGCTAAGAAAAAGTTACTTTCGGTGTAGGGATTACGATTTCAGGGCGCAAATGATGAGATTTGGGGGGGGGGGGGGCGGATGACATGGACATGTTTTTTGTAGGGATGCGCCATTGGCCTTGAGGGAGGGGGGCAGCCCTGCGTATATTGTCCTTGCCCCTCAAATATTGGCACCCAATTGCTGCTACTATAAACATTCAGATAGATTTGTCAGTTCAAATCTTGTAAGCTAAGAAAAGTAACCCCCAAGGAGTAAGAAAACTCTTTCAGTCAAAAACTTATAAGATGAAAATACTATGCTCAGGAACATGCATTTAAATTACGAGAAACTTAACGATTGTCTACCATCGCACTTTCTATCATTGTCGCCGAATACATAAAATCAAGTATGTTCCTTGTATTTGCAATACAAGCTTAAACCTAATTCACATTTATTTCACTGTATTAACATGCATGAAAGAATTGGATTAGAATGTATGGCTGCGCATGTGTAAACACTTCCTTGAAATAATTGTGTCCATCAGAGACAAAACGAAAGGAAATGGAAGAAGATGTGAGAATAGATTAGAAAAGAATAAAGAGGAAAACAAGGAAAGGGAAAAAGGAAAATCGGGAGTATAAGAGAGAGAGAGGGGGATACATACGTCTTACATACACATACATGGTCTTACATTTATACTGCACACCCTAATCTATCACTATGGAGCTTCCGCCCACCCGGTCGAAAATTTCTGGCGCCGCCCCTGCTTACAGGTCTGATAGAGGGTGTTAAGTCAATATAAAACAAACACTGATTTGCTCAAGTTAGATCTCTTTGTAATAAGAAGTTTTAGTATGCAGATTATAATAGTAATGCAGACAGATTGTGACTGAAAACAAACTACACATACAAGATTATCTTATATGCAATACAGTATCAAATAGAAATAACGACCTACGTTGACCAAAGTACTGGCAAGTGCATATGGTTCTGTGGTGTGGAAACTATTTGTGTGTGCCACATATTACAGACTATAATGTGAATTGACAATTTTGCTTTGCCAATAATATATGGACAAAGCTGCTTCCACAGCAAACTATTCACCGTTATTGGCAATACACTGAACTATGTACTTGTCAAATTGATTTCCTTGGATCACAACTGACTTATGTAGCTTGTAAATATCACTTTTGATACTAAACATTGCCTTATTTCCATAGGTTTCTTTCCAAAGTACAAGTGTAGCTTCAGTCAGAAAGGTCTCCTACAGACAGCATAAATAACGTGTGTCAATACTTTTTCCCATACCATGTGACCGACCACTTACATGTACAATATGCATCTGTGTGTGCATGAGGGAGGGACAGCTTACTTGCCAACTTGGACTTCCTTATGACATCTTGAAAACTGTGCAGACACGTGCACACACACAAAATATTTCTTTCAAGGTAAAGTTTATGTAAGCTGTTATGCAATGCTAGTTAGGACATTCATGTTCAATACTTTAAAAAAGTGATTAAAAGCACCCACTACACTATGTGAATTAATTCACACAATTCAGGGTTCAATCAGCAGTAAACACTACTTGGTAATCCAATAACGAAAACTAAAGGAAGAATAAAATTGAAATTTTACACAAAAATTCATATTCAGTGCACTTCCGTGGCCTGCACAATAAACCAAAGTGAATGATGGTAGATTCCTATAACCATGCAAAGTTGCAATGAAAACACACTGTTATTGTTGTGTGGGTGGGGGGGGGGGGATAATGTATAAGAAAAGAAGTGTTGCCAGCTTACAAAAAAAATAGAAAATTGCTTTCTGTGGATGTTGGATAAACCAAATTTGCAGGGAAACATTACAAAAACCACTTTGAGAAGATTTAATGCTTAACCCTGTTTTTCTTAATGGAAATTTTAGAAAACTAATTTTTGGGTAATTTGAAAAGTGGACGTTTCCTGCTTGACCTCCAATTGTCATACATCGTGAACAAGTTCTCGTGTTTTCATTATTACATGTAAAAATAAAATATAACAGCAAAAAGCTGATTAAAACTAATAACCCCATGTGTAAGTTATATCCCATAACGTTGGAACAGAAAAAATACACATTTTCAAATTGCATTTATTAAAATAGAAATAACTATCATGTTTTGTGATTCAAGTATGTCATAAAACTATCATGTTTTGTGATTCAAGCATGTCATACCCTCATTATGTATTCAAGTGAAAGACTGAACTGAAATACCAACCCGACGGGAATTATCGGCATTTGAGTGCAGGATGATAGTTGGTGCTAGACGAATGGGTCATGCGACACAACTTTTCTCGCCCCACAGTGTCAAGGGTGGACTGTGAGTACCGCATTGGAGGCATTACGACACATCAGGGACAAGGCAGTGGCTGCCCATGAGTGATGAATGACTGCGACCGGCGACGTCTGGGCAGACTCGTCCAGGCAACAGACAAGCAACGGTGCGTGATCTGACAGCAGGAATCAATGCAGGACGTCCCAGGAACGTGTCTCAGAGGTCAGTGCAACGCAATTTGATCTCCATGGGGTATCGCAGCCGAAGACCGACACGTGGGCCGCTACTAACCGATGTCCATCGACGACGGAGATGCACATTTGATCTGGAACAGGTACATTGGTCTTAGAGGACTGGCAACGTGTAGCGTGGTCAGATGAGTCGAGTTTCCAATTGGTACGTGTGGATGGTAGGGTCCGGGTGTGGCACAGACCCCATGGACCCTCAAGTTGTCAACATGGTGGCTCCGTCATGGTGTGGGGCCATGTTTACTTGGCATGGTTTGGGTCCTCTGGTCCTTGTGAACCAGACAATGAACGCTCATCACTATGTTCAGCTGCTTGGTGACAATCTCCAACTCTTTATGGACTTCATGTACCCTGCCAACAATGGGATTTTCAGGATGATAATGCACCATGTCACCGGGCCACAATGGTGTGCGACTGGTTTGAGGAACATTCTAGAAATTTCCAACACATGAATTGGCCTCCTAGATCGCCGGACATGAACCCTATTGAGCACATGTGGCATGTCATCGAACACACTATTCGTGCCCAGGATCCTCCACCTGCAACAATGACCGAATTGTGGACGGCAATCAAGACTGTATGGCTGCACATCCCTCCAGCGGAATACCAGCAACTTGTTGCATCCTTGCCATGTCGAATTGCTCCACTTTGCCGTTCTTCAGGGTTCCACTTGTTATTAGGTAGGTACCCATGACTTTTGGCACTTCAGTGTATATATATATCCTGCTCATTTGTAGCACAATACAATGGGGTGGGATAAAGGTTAATGTACAGGGTGGTCACAAAGTAGGCATACCCCCCCCCCCTTTGTTTCCGATACTACAGTGGTGGTTGTTGTTATGGCGATGTAAATCACGTACCTGATAGTTCACTTGTCCAGGACATTGGTATGGAGTCCATCATGATCGTAGCACAGCTGAATTCTACGCCTTGTCATGGCAGATGCTTTGTGGAGATATTCCGGCGTCATGTCCTATCAGCATCAGAGTGTTCATTAACGTGACAAGGACAGTATGACTTGCACTTTAAATCAAGTTTCATGTATTTCATCATGGTCAAACGATTGCAAATCAACAATTAAACATACTTTCCGACGAAAAACCACGGGTATGCCCACTTTGTGGCCACCTTGTACTTGGCCATAGATGCAGCTACTTCTAACAATTAAAAACAAATACTGCAGCTTCAATTATCACAAATGAACATAATTTTTGTTCCTTCCACTCAAGTATGCAGTGTAAGAAAAAAATAAAAAATATATACCAGTTAAATAACCTAGAATGACAAAGGGTAATTTTAAACATGAATATATTAACAATAGTTAAAGACATTCCATCTGAAAAAAAAATTATATTTATTGATGGATAATTCATTTTTACAGCTGTATGTATGATGATCATGTGTCTACACCATCACAACATATCTGATAATATTATCAGTGTTTACAAGTCAAAAAATATATAATGAAGAAATTATATAAACTTCTAACAATTACAAATTAATACTGTGCAGTCAATTATCTCAAGTGTTATTCTTTACATGCACAGTTAGCCATAAACATATGTGCCAAGAAAAGGTATGGATACGTGGATATTTGAAACACAAAGAATCTGTCACATTTATATTTGTTACCAATTCTATAGCACATCAAAATTAAGATTCTGACAAGATGTAGACATACACTACCATATTCAGTAGACACTTCAGCCCCAAAAAGTGATTTATCATGTCACTTAAAACATTATTGGTGTGGAAAAATGTCCAGAACATGCAACAGAAAGAAAAGGATGAACACGTGAGTCTTGACAGTTCATAACTTGCACACGTATTAACATAATTAAAACATTTTTACACATATTTAACTTGGCTCGATGCTACGAATATTACGTAGATATAAATTTTAAGTTCAAAGTTGTAAATACAATGTCAATACGGCATGTGAACAAAGAAAGCATCAGTTGGGTAACAAATAAAATTTTTGTGCATGAAACGCCATTGAATCTTTTGATATTTGAAAAGTACAGGAAAAAAAAACTAATTACAAAACAAAGTAAATGTAGCTGTCCACTGTGGTCGTTGTATACTTCGGACCACATGTCATCATTATCATTTTACATACGAGCCTACTTACAACAAACCATACTTCATGTTCCTGGAAATTAATATTTGTTATAGCCAATAGATTCTCACAAAGCATCAACTTCTGTCTAAAGACCTCAATACAATTAAAATGATGATTAATTGGTGTAACTATATGGCAGCTCACAAAAGTAAACAAAAGTGGAGAAGTTTGACAAGTTTCACAGAAATGTACAATCATACATAACATGAACAGCATTCACTGTGCACTGAAGAGTAAAAATGCAGTCCAA
Source organism: Lepisma saccharinum (assembly GCF_977018435.1). Lineage (NCBI taxonomy): Eukaryota > Metazoa > Arthropoda > Insecta > Zygentoma > Lepismatidae > Lepisma > Lepisma saccharinum. Next base: position 29,524,319 of record NC_139235.1, read on the forward strand.
AATTATCTCTGATATGAAACTACCAGTCAAGTTATGTAAAATCTGAATCAGCAGACACCTTCTCAGGAATTTTGAGTGCACAGATTAGAATGCTTCTGAATTCCCGTTCCAAAAGATCCCAAAATCGTCTCCTAGTAACGGCCAGACCTTCCTTCACGTTCTCTGTCTTTGTCACGGGATCGTGATCGTTCCCTGCTGTTTCTCGCCTTGCGGCGCTCCCTCGAGCGAGACCTTGCATTACGCTGCTCTCTGGAACGAGATCTCCTCTCTCTTGATCTTGAGCGCCGTTCCTTTGAACGGGAGCGGAATCTGGTTCTGCTCTTACTGCGAGATCGTGACCTGTAAAGAAAATGGCAAATGATTGTGAAATCATGCAAACATAATGTTTGTGCGTGAGTGTGTGTGTGTACATATATGCACAAAACATTAGTTTTGACAGTCAGTCACATGGTTATTGCAAAAAAAAAAAAAACAAATCTTGCACATTCACAATTTCAGCCCTTTGTGGAGGCAATGTGATCAGCATGGATCCTCCAACCACCTTTGCCTCCTTCAAGTTTTGATCCCAGATACCCACGCATTCATTAGTGGCTGGGTGAACCCCAGAGCACCTTCAAATAAGGACACTGCCAGAAACATTAAGTGAGTGAACCCTTAAAATTGTCCAGAAGGAAGTGAATCAACCTTTGTAGATCTGTGCTGCTATAACCGATCACAGATATTTAGACAGCTTTAAAGGTTAACTACATGGAGATTCACTTGAATATTCTAGTAATTTTGAGCAGAACCAAGTCGTAGAATTTGGGATATCAAAGTGTTTTTTTATGAAACGAGACATTTTCAATAAAAGGCAAGGTGCCGAAGAACTAATGTCACTCATTACAAATCACCCACATGCAAATTCTTTAAACTCAGAACACTAACCCTTTCTGGGAGGGAGGAATGTGTCCAGTACTTTATATTTCTTGTATCTACAAAACATTTTTTTCTCATTCGTACATAGTATTATTGTAAGTCTATAATTTTGTTAGTTTCTCATTTACTTTTATATTTTTATTTTCAACTGTTCCTACACAACATAGTCTCAGAAATGCAAAATTTAGAGTCCAAAATATTGCATCAGAAAGTTGATTTTAACAAAAATATTTTGTAAATATAACTTTTTCTTTGTAATAATAAAAGTGCAAGAAATGCTCCCTAATATACAAAATGTAAAATGTTTTTTATAATTATCAATTAGATTTTAAATTCAAATTACAATTAAAAGAAATTATGCCTTACTGTAATTTTTTTATAAGCACTCATTTCCCATTTATTGGCACTCTGACCTTCCCAACCACGACTGACTGATTTTGTTTATTTAATGTCCCTTTTCTTCCACATGTGACTAATAGAGGTGATGGGAATGAATGAAATGACAAAAACAAACACAAATGGATTCTACACACAACAAACTACTACAGAGGATTACATTGGCTGTGAGTCCACGCACCAGAGCATTGTTAGTGTGGTGCCTGAACTGACAGCACTTACATCATTAACAAAACCCCACAGATGGCATAAGTAATATATTTACGACCCCCCCCCCCCCTCCCGACTAAATGCCATAAATTCAATGCCAAAAGTTGCAAATTTCCCTTAAATTCAGAAATTTGGGATCATACCGGGAGCGCTCATGTTAGTATTTATGACTAATGCAATTTTTTAAAAATAGATTTTAACTTTGTCAGACTTCTTGTCTTCATTTATCTTGCTGAATGAAATTTTACAAGTAGATGACCACTTTGTTCCGTTCAAATGTGACCAGCAGATATGGTGATACTGTTTCGAATACTCAAGTCCTGAGATACCTCTTGTAGAGGATTTAATTTTCTTTTTTATCATTAATCATTCCATCATTTGTTTTGGAACGTTAATACCATCGAAAATAAGCAGGCATCTACTGAAACTTCCAGACCAAAGTGACAAACGACAAGGGCAATGTTTGTCATGTCACGTCAGAACCAAAAAGTTTCAATTTACTTAGGGTCCAAAACTGTGGCCGAACATGTTCCGCTTGTAGCTTGTTACTTGGGTCTGCATGCTCTGAAAGGATTCCAGGATAAATGGGAAGTCTAGGAAAAGGCTGCAAGGACTTACCACTTACGAAAACCAGGAACGTCAGTTGAATGACCCTTATTTGCATACACAATACATGGAGTACTTCTTCATCGCCGGTTAAGATATTTGGGAAGAATTCATGCAAGAAACAAAGGAAGGATACTTGGGTGAGGGAACAAATAGGAAAAACATGGTTATGCAGGTGAATGAGGTTTACCATTACACACTCTACATATTACAAATATTTAACAATTACTTCAATCATCAGGGTGTCTACAATTTCACAAAAACAAGATTCCATGGCTTTTCCAAGTTTACCAAACCAAGACCCAAATTTTCCAGACCAAGTCATTAAGGCAATTCATGTATTTAAACATGCTTGTAAGAAGGTCACTACATTTTAGCTAAACACCAAACTTACAATTTAACTTAATTAAGTTAAAAGTAATAACAAGAAAGGAAACTGAACAGAAATTGACTGTCAGATGAAGGAATCAGTAGTGAGCTTTTTACGTAATACTTGTCACGTATTGGACAATGGTTCACAATTTTTTCATTTATATATAAAAAAAACTAGCTGATTACCTGGCATTGCCCAGGTATTTATTTATCCCAATCTTGTATTAGTCAGGAAAATAATGAATTCTAACTATAGTGTAAAATGTAACTAATTTTAAATGTGATCGTGAATGTCACCAATTAACTTAGCGACTCCGAAAACTATGGATTCGACACTAATCTAGGTCACTTGTGGCATTTTATTTTTCACTCCCTCTCACCCCCAATGCCGATAGGTGATGAACTTGGAGTTGAACCGCTTTGGGAGTGTCACGAAAACTATGGATTACATTCGCAACACAGCCTGAATGTTAGACAACTCTGTGCATATTGCATAGAGTCATGGATGTCTGTTTGTGCAGAATTTAATATCAGTGGTTCTGGATTATTTATACATGTCACCCCATTCCTCCCCAACCCTATGGGTGCCAGGGGTGTCTTACCCAAAAATATTATTTCCAGATTGCAAGTGATACGTGTACCAAGTTTGGTTGAAATTGCTCCAGGCATTCGAGAGTTATGCCGGAACAAACAAACACACACACATACATCCATTTTTATATACAGTAGTGGCATTAATTCTGGACACTTTTAGTAAAATGTTATTTTCTTAAAAATCTCTAATGTAAAAACTATATTCTGTATAGAAATATTAAACAAGTTTAAATTACATCGTTCAGTAACTTCAATAATTGCATCTGAGTGCAGCATTATACTGAACGATGTCATTTAAACTTGTTTAATATTTCTATACAGAATATAGTTTCTACATTCAAGATTTTTAAAAAAATAACATTTTACTAAGTGTCCAGAATTAATGCCACTACTGTATATAGATGATTTAGTAACACGTGTATTAATCCCTATATCAACAGACACAACCAAAAAATTGCAACAAGAAAGTGGTAAGTGTCAATAGGAACTTACTGTAGTAGTGGCTACTCTAAGAACATGATAAAATTCAAGTATAATTCCCGGTTTTCAAGGTAAACGTTGCAAAAATTGAAGAATTTCAACCTTACGTACTCTGCTCTCACCCCCCCCCCCCCCCCCCCACACACACACGATATATTAACAATATAAAGGGTCCTTGTGGTTCCAATATATTAAAAAATTCAAATTCAATTGAACGGTAAGATGTTGAGTTTATATTTGCAACTTCACATACTCAAACTAGAAATACATCTACAAATACAAATCACAAATGTTACGTGATATAGTACTCTACGAGAAATTGCTAATTGCATAAGAATTTCAAATTTACCTAACCAACTTCAAGATATCTTGCAATAATCTTCCTGTATGTCAGATAGATTGTTCTGCAAAGGACACTAACAAACCAAATGGATTGAGAAAATGCCGTTTTATTTTCCATGCAGCTATTTCTTTTTCCTTCCTCGATAAAAATGAAAGCTGAACTGTGGAAAGCTTGCATCAGGGCATTAATAAATATGTATTAATTCAATGGGATTTGGACGAATAAAAATTGTCATTTTTCACGTCTACAAAGAAAAATTCAAGCAGAATTCACACAATTCCCGGTAGGGGTCACCCTAAAATAGTTCAAAGCATGACCTCTTTTCCTAGAGTATTCAATGTACAATTTCTACCGAAACTACTGGTAATACTCAGTACTATATCAAACTTAAGTGTAGTTTGACCGTAACAAATTAAAAATGTATTGCTTGTTCTTTTCTTTTTTGTTCAAAAGCCTATTTTTAGTGCACTACTACAAAAATGTGGATTTTTCCAGATTTTTGCCATTTTCAGAAAAAATAAATTCCCCGAATTTTCCAGGTTTTCCAGACTGGTAGACACATTGATCATATATTTTTATTCACTAGTTATTATAACAGCATATTCTATATCGTTGCAAATAGTGTTTCTTTTTATCAACAGATTCAATAGAGTTCTAACGAGAAACACACACAAATTCACAGAAATTTCTAGTTTTAAATGTGAGAATACCAAAAAGAAGCAATAAATACACCCTCTCACCCTCCCTGAGGTAGCTAACGGTATTGAATTCCCAAATAACACTGTGTATAAAGTGTTGCTCATTTTCTGAATGCTACTCTAAATTTCATTATTCAATACCAATAGAAACAACAATTGCACAGAAGACGTTACAGTGTCATTGTATTAGGATAACATTCATAGATATGTAAAGTGGAACACTGATTTTGAGTTTTTGGGGAACTGTGCCCAAAGAACTTATAATGCAGGAAACATGCATAATTCAGAAAAAAATGAATAAGATTTTGCATCATTGACACTAAATAGTAAAACGTAAAAATCCACTGTAATTGTAAAAAGGTTGGTAGATCACACATGTACACAACATCATGATAAACAAAGATAAACCTTTAGTGGACGGCTGGGACTTCTCAGTAATTAACGTGCCATTTCTTCAAAACTACAGCTGATATTTTAGTTCTGTCCTTTTTGTTCATTTGTATACATATGAACAAATGACATACTTGAATCACAAAATAATATATCTGTTGCTACAATTACTAACAAACGGAGTTTGAAAATGTCTCTTTTCCCTCACAGTATTATGGGATAGATATTAATAAATGAGCTATAACTCCTTAACCACCACTTCTTGGCTGATATATTTCACTTTTATGTGTAATAACGAGAACAAAAGAACATGTAAATGTTCACAATGTGCAACAATTAGGGGTCCAGTAGACAAGTTCTATTTTCAAAATTGTTGCATAATTTCAGCTTGTTTGTTTTCTAATTTTGAGATGGGCATTACATGTCCTCAAAGGGTGGTATTTTGTCATGCTTCCCTGCAAATTTGGTGCATCCAGCATCCATAGGGCTGAAGCTAGAAGCAAATTTCCAGATTTTTATTTTTTTACCCCTAAGTTGCCAACACTGGCACACTTATATATGGTTATTACTTTTCCCCAAGAAATATCTGCTCATTTTCAATGAAACTTTGCGTAATTGTAGGAATGTACTACTGCTATATACTACATTTTTACCATTCACTTTGGAGCATTGTGTTCATTTTAGAGACATTCTGAATACTTATTTCTTTGTAAAAGTTCAATTTTCTTCTTCTTCTCCCTTGAACTTTCATTCTTGCAAGGTACAAGGACAATTTCACATTCACTAAAAGCCTTAACATGCCAGAAAAGAAATCATCTCTCTATTTCTTGAGTTACGATTTTTTTATTCATTTAATTTGCAGCACCTGGTCCACAAGGGGCTAACATGCAGGAGAGAGACTTATCCAGTATGCATTACAAGCAGGAGAGAGACTTATCCAGTAAGCGTTAAAGCAAAATTGGCATTCCTATGGTAAAGTTTCACTGGGAAGCTAACTAACTCTCTGGCCTTCTTAAACCCAAAGGTTTATGGTTGCAGCAATACAAGCATTCCATTTGTCTCTATCCTGAGCAAGATCTATCCACTCTTTTCCATCCCTACCAATTTCCTTTAAGTCAATCTCAACGTTCTCTCTCTCCATCTTAGTTTGGTCTCTTACTATCAGGTTTCCCAACAAGAATCACGTAAACTCTGCTTCCCTCTCCCATTCATGCCACATGGCCTGCCTTGATTTAATCACACTGGGAAGCTTATTTTTTTAAAATTTATATATATTCTGAACCACTTAGATTTGTTACAATTTTCAAGTATTGGTTTCAGTAAGCGTATTGGCCCTGCCTCAATTCTTACACATTAATAGAAAAGTATACACAAGCATTAAGATTAAAAAAAATTATAAAAATACAGATTAAGATTCATGTCCAGTAGAAACTGACTGATCAGCCATGTCTTCACCATATGACTTGTGTGAGATACATTTTAACTTTTTCAACAAGTTTTTAACCCATCTTTAACCTTTAGCTATCAGACATCTCCAGTGCCTGACTATCAAACAGAGCCAGTGCCATTTCAAGTGCGTGCTTTTTCAAACTTGCAGCAAAATACAAAAAAATTGTAACCCAAGAACTAACTGTCGTAGACAGATGAAATTGGTTTTGTTTTCTATCTTAAAGACAGAGCTTTTAAAAGGTAAAATTTACAAATTGTGCCTCCCAATTATTAGGTTAAAGGAAGAAGTGAATGAAAAATGTAGTATGTAGCGATGATGCATTCCTACAATTGTGCAAAGTTTCATTAAAATCATACTGATAATTCTTGAGTAAAAAATTACATTATATAAAGCAGCAGTGTTGCCAGGTTCGGGACAATGTCCAGAATTTCACTTTTAGGGTTGGTCCTATGAACACTGGATGGACCAAATTTGGAGGGAAGCATGACAAAAGACTACTCTATGAGGATATGTATGTAATGCACATGCGGCAACTTTGCGAAAAGGAAAAAATGAAAATTTGGGGTTCGGAAATTATATTTAGAATTTAAATTGTTCAAAAAGATGCAGTGGTTTAAGAGTTACAGCCTTTTATCTTACATGTATCCCTTAGAAACAAAACGGAAACAAAGAGCTTTTTCAAACTGCACTTGTTAATAATAGTAACAATGGATATATTTCATGATGGTTGCGGTAAACATGGTTTAAAATTACTTACGTGAAATTTAGTAGATTTCACACTTCCGCATTGCACAATTTAATAGTTCAATCCTATTAATTTCGAAGATCCACTGTCTTCATTCACAAAAGGGTACGGCGTTTGAAGCAGAGATGACGTCAGTGACACGGTACCATTTCTGCTTCAAACGCCGTACCCTTTTGTGAATGAAGACAGTGGATCTTCGAAATTAATAGGATTGAACTATTAAATTGTGCAATGCGGAAGTGTGAAATCTTCTAAATTTCACGTAAGTAATGGATATATTGTTTTGTAATATGACTAATTAATACCTTTAGACGTGAACTAATGAACAAAAAAGACAGAACTGAAATATAGTGTATAGTTTAAGAAATAGCATGCTAATTGCTGCTGTGTAGTAACATGTGGTTGGGGCAAATTTGGACAATCTGGCCTTTGCTCTTGCGTCCCCTCTGAATCCTTGTCAGATATTGCTGAAAATGTTGCTTTTTACTCATTCTTGCTTGTAGAATTTAAATTTTTCCAAAAGATGCAGTGGTTTAATAGTTATAGCCACTTTAGAAATCTCTCCCATAATATGGCGGTAATGAAGGCGAACAGTGGACTTTTTCAAACTTGGCTTGTTAATAGTACTAACAATGGATATATTGTTTTGTAATCTAGTATGTCATACCTTCATACGTATTCTAAAGATAAAGAAAAAAGAATGGAATATCATGTACAGTTTTCAACAAATGGCAAGTTAATTGAAATATCAACCATCCACCCTCAAAGGGTATACATGTGGCGGTCGAAATTTTGACCATCCGGACGTTCAAGGTTAAGTGTGAATAATGTTCTGTCCATGATAAAGGACCTAGCCAGGTCTGAAAATTTGGACATTATCAAGATTTAACACAGTGATTTAAGTAGATATTGGAGTGTGTGATGACACTAAACTTTGAAGCAAAACACAATCCTACATACAACAGCCGACTAGATCTAATTGTGTTAGATCAGATTGCACCCACAGAGAAAATGCTAGAAGTGAAAATGTTAATGGGAGGTCATGAACAGTAGTGTATATTTTTAATCTAAATACAATGGAATTTTCACATTTTTTAATATAAACGCTACACAATTTTTTTATGTTTATGTAGTTATAAATATCCTCAACTTTTTTTCTGGTAAAGAAGCAGAAAATGTGAGAGATCCATTAAACACGTTAAGTGTCAGGGTGGTTTAACCAATCTTGCCTCCTGCACCAAAGTGGTTATTGGACTTGTATTTCGCAAATTTGAAAATTTCACTTTGTGTAAAAAATAGAACAGCCAAAACACTTTTGATTTATACTCATCCCCATGCCTTGTTGGTCATACCTTATGCCCATTATTGTTATATATTGCCTGACGGTGCTCTAGGAACAACACAAGCCACATGTTTCAGTCATTATGACTGACATGGCAGAGCACTTGTTAATGCTTTACACAAAAACACAGCATTATTATGAACAATACAACCTCTTTTATTAAGATTTCAAAGAAAAGGAATTCAATTTTTGGAATCTGTTTAAAGACTGCATTATTGCCAATTTCAGTGTCAATTTGAATACACCAAATTCAGCCAATACACACACATTGAAAATAACACTTTGTCATGTCCCTAAATAAAAATATATATTATTACTCAATACTCACTTTCTTCCTCTGCGACGACGGCTGTACAAGTATCTTCTCAGCTCTCGCGATATGGGTTTCAAGTGCATGAAGTTACAGAAGCCACTACGTGTACATTCTCTGAAATAGGAACAATGAGTATCATGAATTACATTTCCTGTTTGAAACAACTAACGCTATAAATACTAAAAAAAGTTTTATTTTCTAATAAGAACATCCATTCAATTGACATATACTAATGATCCCACTTTTTGGGATCACGAACAGTTAGCAAATTCCAAATGATCATGTTTAAAAGAGGTTAACTCTCGATGTTAGAATTATTTATTCCAGAAATGCAGAAACATTCCCCATCCCAAAAATTTCCAGACTTAGAAAATTGTGAATTTTTCCCATCGCGATCCTATTCCGATCAAAAATTTTCCTGCACACTCCTTTGAATAGTGTTGCAACATTAAAAATAATTTATTCCATACAATGACATGCATGGAACAGTAAATGGACAGTTTTGTTTCAGTGACAAAACTAAAATTTGATGGACAGATAATTTCATATTTATGTCAGAGTTTTCTAGTATAAAATTCCTAAATTTTAAGGCTACTTTTTGTGATGCACAAAATTACTGTTAGTATAATTTCAGAAATAAGTTGCATATGCTACAATACCATATCAAACATAATGAAAATTATGTATGTGTTTAATGAGATAATATCTGTTGCATGTGATGCCCCTTCCTTGTTAGATGCATGTCTGGTTTGTTGTGGAACTAAAAATGTCTTGCAATGAAATATATTATTTTCTGTACAATATTTTTAACTGACTTTGTACGCAAACATGAAATAAACTGAACAAAATTCAGGTAGGATTTACGTTTAAATTCTGGTGTCAATAATTCCACACTTAATTCCAGGAATTTGATGGTCCTAGACACCCTGAAATATAAAACAGATGAATGGAAAATTTGTGCGTCTTTGTGTAAAAAGTTAATAAAACCAGATTTTTACTGCAGTCACGCAGAGGTAAGAATAAAAATTAAAACATAAATTACTGTCTTATAAGTATCTTTTCCAATAATGAATTCATCAGTATTTTCGTGAATGTAACATTTCAGTATGAAGGAAACAAACAAATGCTGCAGTGTTTGCACTTGTTTACAACAGATCAATTGCAGTAGAAACTATTTTAGCAATAAAACTACAACAAAAAATTCATATATGACACAAACCAAGTATGATTAATTGCACACCTTTAACATAATAACATCTTGCTTTAGAATATTCTATATTCATATTTACAAAAAAGACCACCATAATGTGAACATAACTTGACTTTTGATGACCACAAAATCACGACAGATGTTCAGGTTTGAAATTAACTGAAAATCTGGATATTTGCATAATAATCTGTATCACAGATTACCTGTAGATGTTCTTCCATGCTGTATATATTCTCAACAAACCAAACTGTCATTCATCTATGCAGATCATATTTGTGCTGTACATTTCTTATTGAATCTGCTCGTGAAAGGTTTTCAATGGAGGCCATTTTATTAGAGGTGCGCAAGGTGGAGTAAGAAAACTGTTAATGCATATAGATAACAATTACATCCACAACCATCTAGTATCTGGTGCAGGGGCTGCCTTTATGGCAGTGACCCTCTGTTGTCACAATTACTGAGGAAATTGGGGACAAACAATCAATTAGGCCTACAGCTTGGGCAAGAAGCAGCAACTTTAAAATCAGTCCTACCCGAAGCAGCCAGCAGAAAAACAGGATTCTGTCAAAATAACCATTCTGAGTTGTGAATGGACCACGGTTGGTATGGCGGACAGAGAATAGATCTGAGAAACAACATTGAGCCAATGTCTCTTCTGTCATGACGTCACCGCTCTGTCTAGATTTCTGATGGTTCTCTAAACTGAACTCTGTGTGGCACAACAGCCCTTTGAGAGTCAAGGCCTGCAAGTGACTTTCTGTTGCACAATGCAGTCAGCATATCAAGAACAATTGCTGCTGTTTTTCAGCTTTCAAGACTTGAGCCTGCTGTTTCTTTTCAAGTAGCTCACCGATTGACCTCATGATGATTTTATTGAGCCCAATGGGGAAAAAACCAATAGTACTATGTAGAATATGTGTTCCACAGATAAATGGTTAGGATGTGAACTTTTTGGAGAATCAATGGTAAAAATAAAGGCACCACGGATGAATGATATGCAGGAAATTTGTACTATGACGAAGTAGACAATCCCAATGTCAGATTTCATGAGATTCTGTAAAGGAGTAATACGACAACACAGAGTAATGTACAAAAATAATTCCGATGGACAAATGAAGACATCAGATAACAGGTGTATTGAGAATTCATACAGCAAAAATGTTTGGATGCAAGATATTGATTTGAATTATATGCACTTCATAAATTTGAATAAACGATTATTCAATACCCAGTTACACGTTTACCTGGACATTTTGGTACCCGGTCTACGCAGTAATTTTCTTGCATGGGTGCAAGAATATGTGATAATTGCAAGATGCAGCATTTTGCATTGCTTTAAATTACTGAAATTTTTGTAAAAATAAATAAATAACAATTGATCATGTGCTTGTGCGCAAACACTAAACAATTTTTACATGCAGGTAAGTTATGTTCCCAGTTTAAAAACATATGTTGTTCATTTCTTATGAAATCCAAGTGTCCAAAACTGGTACAGTTGGAATTAGAAACTCAAAACGTTTATGTTTGTCTACTTGTTGGCTACGTAGCATGAAATTAGAGGAGAAAAAGGAATTTGCGCACTCTTTGATATTGCAGCAACTGGCCGACATCAAAGAGGAGGGCTTGTAAACTTGGTACACATCCAGCCTTAAGTGATTTCCTACAAGGCGCATTGCATGTCAAAGTGCATAATGATAGACTGTTACAATGGTTGCCATGACACACACAAACACAGATCAAACATGTGCCATGGTAAAATTAATTTTTGCAGGCTGTGCGCGTAAAGCTTGCATGGAGCCTCTACTGGCGGAAAGTCTGTTGACTTTTTCCTTACATTCAGAGTACCACTTACCAATGCACACCTATTGGGTGGATATTCAGCAATATTTTTTGTTGTTGCACATGAATAACAGACTTGGGACAATGGGGAGAAGTACTTCCTTCTGAAGCAGACATTTTCCCAAATGTCACACCTAGCGACAAGTATTGCATGTATGCGATTCAGGGATAGGACAAAACGTTTTGAGTTCCTATTTCCATCCATACCTACTCTGGACACCTGGTTTCCATTCAACGTAACACACGTGTCTCAAATCAGGAACATGTTTAAATGTAACAGACTGTGCCGAAGAAAATTGTATCCCTATTATTCTCGGTTTTAAGAATTATGGAATAAAAACGAAATGGATATTTCAAAACTGCTCTATAAAAAAGATAATTTAAATTGTCTAGTAAACGTAATGAGAGTATTCCAAAGCAAGATAATAAATGGCATACAGGTTAACAAAAATATATACAAGCATCAATGGATTTTCCTTGTTTTCCTTTAATGAAACCTCTCTTAATGACTTCAGATTATATATTTTTCCCAATTCTTAAGCAAACACATTGGAGTTGCATACCCATCACAGGCTTCACAGGGACTAATCTAAACTGGAAAATAGACATTCCATTCGTTCCAAATTTTTTGAACAAACAGACAGACCTACTACCTTGTTAATTTACATTGCAATAAACTTGTATCTGATAATGTGACAGCACTGTGTGGACAAAGGCATGCCGAAGAAACACACCCTAAGTCACAAAAAACACATTTGACCAAATGCGCATTCTGAACATTTCTTCAATCTAAAAGTGGACTTATGGCATTTTAAAACTCTCAGTGATGATGGTCATTTTTTAACTTTGCATTTGAAAAAATGTGTCCTGCACAGTGCGGTCTAAGGCATCAGGCTTTGAGCTTGGGCTAGGGGATGCATGCTGGTTCAAGTCTCCTGGGGAAAGCGTAATAACTTTTCTCCCGATAATTCAGCCAGTGTATGGGACCGGTAGCCACGCACTATTGTGAGGAAATTTGGGGGTTACGAATGAGTAGTTTTGAACCATGGTGGTCTAGTCATTACGGTATTTGACTGCCATGCAGGAGACCTAGGTTCAATTCCCAGGGTGTTTCTAAAGTTGAAATTTTTCCAGCCTTATCCCTGCATAAAGTGACCCTCGGGCTCACCCAGCCTCAAATCAATGGGTACCTGGTAGCAACCCTGAGGTAGGGGGTAAAAGCAGCTGGAACACGGTGCTGATCACATCAGCTACAAAATTACCAAGATCGATTATGTGTGGGCCCCTACCCACCAACATCCCCTAAATGTACCTCCATGACACAGTGTATGGGGAACTTTACCTTTTATGAATGAGTAGCGTAACTCATGGAAACCTACAACAATGACAGGGGGTTCAATATATTGAGCACACGCGACTCTATAACTGGTTCGATGATCGATCGTCCACCTCTGCTGAGGCATGTGGGAGCAAGGCTGGCCGTGGATATGCAGGCCCTGGCCCTCGCAGGCGGTTGCTGCCGTGTATTATTTGGAACAATGTCCCTCTGTTACGAGCCCACTCAGTACAAAAATACGTACAGTTTCAGGGCAGGTAATTAACATTTTGGTAAAAATGCACATTGCAATTATAATTGTCACTGCATAATTTTTGTTCAATGTTTACTTCCCAGGACAAAGGGAGGGTGAAGGATAGATATCCACATGTCATAGTCTTCTTAGTTTCAAAACACAGCCCAAGTTGTACTACGTGGAGGAGAAGTTAACATTTGGGTGTTTTCCAAAAAGAACACCTCTCTCACCATATGAGAGAGCGAATAATGTCCATAATTCCAATCTGGAATGCACACTATGGTCCTTCAGCAAATGCAAGAAGATGAATGAGAGGAGATCTACATGGTCTGGCAGCTGGATTTTTTATGTTGTATAGAAACATGTAGTCTGAACTATGGTCGTGCAGTCTACGGTGCATGCTTTGGGCTCCGGCTACAGAATACACAGAGCTTAAATCTCCTGGAGGAGAAGTGTAACATATTTCTCCTGAGATTTTCTCTCGAGTGTAGGACCGGTGGTCACCCACCATCGTGAGGAAATTGGGGAGCTACGAATAAGTAGGTAACTGGTCATACGACCGCACGTCACCCCATAACTGGTTGGATGATCTTGATTCTCTGGTGGAGCGAGACTGGCAGTCGGTAGGCAGGCACTGGCCCTCACGTTACAGGTTATTATTATTATTATTACTATTATAGAAAAATGTTAATTAATAATTAATTAACAAGCAAGAGGAAATTCACAATGTAGATCCTGAGAATTTCATTTTTACAATATCTGCATGCATTTTCACAGAATTGATGTAAACGTGCACCCTGAGCAAAACTGTGACTCTTCACTTTAATGTTGAATATTAATATTCACTCTGCTGTCACAAAACATGTGCAATACTTATCCGCAACAGTCAACCCAATGCTTTACAATGGTGCTACGAAGCTACCTCCTCGTTCAGTGATGTTGCCCTACCTTGAAGATTGCATATGTATTTTCTCGATTGTACATTACTTTTCTGATTATTCAGGCTACATGAAAAGACAAAGATGAGTGATGATTAGATAGAATTGATGAATGCACACCCAGGTATCAGGCAAATACTGGTTTGTAAATGAATCTTGGAAGTAATTAACCTTTGAATATGCTATTTAAAATGACTACTGAAGTCACATGAATGCAAAGAAAACAGATTCAATAAGAAAACTTCTGATCAAAAATGTCAGTTTGAATGGCAACATTTTCTGCTTAAAATTACTGTTTTGTGCAAAATAATTAATTTAAAATCGGTCAGATATTTTGAGAAAAGGGTACAAGTTATTGATGTTCTGTAGTTCTGTATTTGCAGAAACATAACTACCTGATTGGGAACACAAGATAAAACATATACTAACTTGTCACATGACCAATGATGTTGCATCTTGGAACAATATTTTCAAATATTTCAATACATAATTTACTTAGAAATAAAAGGCCTTCTCACAATCACTGAAATATCAATCATCATTCAACTAGAGCAAGGTAACAATTTAGGTTTGTTTCGAGGTACATTTTGATCCATTCAGTATCACCATTGTTATTCAATGTAGTCACCTGTACTTAATATTGTGTAATACCTCAATGAGCCTGGATAACAGCTACAATTCGCTGTGGCATGGGATTGGAGAAAGTTGTGGATCAAAGAACTGCACAGGTTGGTCAGATTGCACCATGCTGTCCATGACGATTGATGCATTGTGCAAGATTTTCAATTGGCGATTTTTTTTTTTTTTTTTGCTCAGTTCAGATGTGTCACTGTTCCTGAATATTCATCACGCCAGTCACAGTTGCAGCCCGGTGAACGTGGCAACCGTCATCCTGGAAGACGAGGATGGCAATATTCCATTCCTCATTAAGATGAAAGGCAAACGGCAAAACCTGGTTCCTTGGCAGCATGATGTAGGCATGCTGGTTGAAATTGGCTGTCACCTCAACCAAAGGATCCATTTCCACGTAATTAAAACACCCCAGAGCCTCCCCCAGCTTGAAGGCTTCCTGAAGTCCACGACGAACATGACACAAGAGTATCTTGATTTTGCATCTTTGCATCCACAAGTGTGATCTTAGGATGTGCAATGATAAATATCAACTTACATTAGCCTTGAAAACAAGCCCTGACATTCCAATAACACAAAATGCCCAAATTATGAACATGATAGACAAGTGGTCCTTAACCTTTCATTTAACTTGGGACCCCCTTCAAATAGCATTTGTTCTTGGATACCACACCCTTAATGCTTAAACAAGAATGTTGAGTGCATCAA
Source organism: Lepisma saccharinum (assembly GCF_977018435.1). NCBI lineage: Eukaryota > Metazoa > Arthropoda > Insecta > Zygentoma > Lepismatidae > Lepisma > Lepisma saccharinum. The sequence goes on from NC_139235.1 coordinate 29,540,069, forward strand.
ATACTTTATAAAGTTGCTCATCAAGGGTCTTCTCTTACAATACTCATATTTTTATTGCAACAATAATAATTTCAGCGAATACACTGCAGACCAAACAGACAACAGCGGTGGCACAGAGAGTTACAACGTCATGGGAGGAGGTGCTGTGTGCACCTCCTTCCACAGGCTACTGTGTTTCTTATCATGCTGGAGTGGTCACTTCGCCACTCCCCACTTCCTTTGCCAACATGTAGGCTGCCACCGTAAGGCTGGACAACAGCAATAAGAATACCTGAATGTACACATGTTTTATTTGGATTTTCTGTTAACATTATGTCTTTAACACTAGACGTTTCCATATTACTGTTCACATTTTTATAACTTTCTTGTCCTTAGCCAACCATTTTCGTATTTTATTCTTATGTTCATTTTCTTCTATTGATGCCATTTGATTGATTGATTGATTTGGAGTTTCAAGTCCACTTTATGCACAGAAAGGCCCATCAGGACTGGACCTACAGTTTGAAGTGGAATCTGAACCACTATGTGCCAAGACCGGGAATGGAACCTGGGACCCCTTGATTACAAGACGACGACACTACCTATGCGCCATCGATTACGCCATTTGATTACGAGTGTGGGTAAAAATGCTGTACTTAGGAATTTTCTGTGCACCACACTATAAATATGGCTTCAAATAAATAATAATGAACATTTCGTTAACCTGTGTGATGGGTATGAGAAATATATTAACCATGTCCCCATGCTACGTGCAGCGAGTTCGATGGATATATCCATTCTCGGCATTTTCTGGCTCATATCTCCTGCAAATGACAAGCTACAAACCAGCTTCTTTCACAATTCAGATAGTTTGCATTTCCACCACAAGATGGAGACACTGCTTCGACACTGGCACTCTGCCAGCTATGTTTATCTTGTATTTTACCATAATGGCTCAAAGCAGCAAAAGAAGGCACCTACTTTCATAAACATAGAAGAGAGACTTTTCGAGAGTGACAAGTACTTGCAATTTATTAACTTACCCTCTACGGAAGAAATTTGGCATGTGCAAATTACCAATTTAAGGGGTTAATGAGAATGGTGGTGCTATATTTAACTTACAAGTCTTGTAAATTGTGTTCTAATCAAGTTCTGATTTTACATTTACTGAATGGTTTCTATGCCCATGTTTAAGATAAAGGAGGGAATAAAATGATTTTTCATACATAATTGGGCAGGAGCAGACTCAGTGCGGATTTCCATTATGCAACCCCTATTATCGGAAATCAATCTTCATTCTGCCTATTGATCATATTCTGACTGACACTCAAGAGCATATTCTGCAGACAGCTTGAACTTGCTAATCCCCACTATAGTAGTTCAAGGTGGTGATGATGGATTCTTAAGGAAAGTGGAGAGACTTTCTGAATGTCGATGGTGCTTCGTTGGATACAAGACTGACAGTGAGAATCTAGTGGGTGTGAGTAAACTGTGGTAAGAGACGTGGTTGCTGAAAATGAATATCTCCCTGCCCAGGACAGCTCTGAAAGCATTGGAAGACTGTTGGCTACACAACCTGTGGGTGTTGCCAGATGAAAGGATCTTTCCACTCTCTGAAATGTCAATATTTTGTTAAGATCCTGTATGGGAAAAGAGCAGTTCACTGGACTGGCTATTATGGACATTCATGTTGATATAATTTCAAGTGCTGACACAAAAATGCAGAGGTTTTCAAAGGACAAGGGGAGATTAAGATGATGTTCTCTCTGTTTCTTGTCAAGGTCCTGAAATTTTATCTTTGACTTGTACATTTCTTTTTGTGAGACATAATATGTAATTTGTCTATTCTTGTTTTAAGGTAATTAAAAATATGACTTCACTTTGTTATTAACCACGGTAACCAAATTGGTTACAAAAAATAAAATATCTTTCAGACCTCAATTACTCCCGAAGAAATTCTGACCTGGGTTCACCCTGCATATATAACATTTCCATTAATTTAATAATGTACAGACTATAATTGCCCTAAACCTTTGTGACAAATATAAAAAGTTGTAATATTTCTTTTCAACCTTCACAGACACCTAGGGTCTATGGACAACAGGTGAAGAATTGTTTTCCTGAAACTATTCCAAATTTTATTGCAAGTTATACAAGGCATATGTTACAGCCTCTTCCAATGGGGGGTAAATATATCATTATCCAAGAAAAAAAATCCTACCTCACTCATATTCATCACAGTTTTTCTGAGGAAGCATGAAATTTAAATTTGTGATATAAGTTTACAGATTTTTTTTTTTACTTACTGTTGGAAAATAGGCAGACTGACTGTCATCTTCACTAACACAACGTTCTTTGTATTTTCCACAGCAGGTCATTTACACATTCTACAAGGAACTAATGGACCACACTGTTCCATTTCTGCTGACTCAGCGTCAAGAGGACAATAGGTATAAATAGCCCAGAAAGGCTAATCAGGACTGAACCTACCGTTTAAAGATTGATCCAAACCACTAAGTGCCTCCACCAGGTATTGAACCCGGTACCCCTTGATTACAAGGCCACGATGCTACCACTGCGCCATCAGGGAGGCCAAAGAGGACAATAGGGAAGCTACTGCTGCACTCGCCACAGGCTGGGGTCGAGTCTACTAGGGCTAAAAGTACCTATTGGAATTTATTTAACGATACCGGCTGCTGATAATTTTTTGGTATTTTGCAAGTTCGACAAACAATGTTTTCGTGGAGTCTAATTATGAAAATTATAAAAAATTCAAAGTTTTACTTTATTCTTGCAGCATTGCTGCATGAAAACTGCTTTTGTGATTACATATTCTGATGTAATTCTTGAATATTTTAAAGCTAAACACACAGTAAATTAATGCATATAATTGTGGTGCAATCAATATTTTTGGTAGGGATGGGCTGATACCAATAAAGTACCAATATAAAATTTACCAATAGCGATATTCTACCGATCCACTATAAAATTAGATATGGTCCTATAAGAACCTGAAAGCTTCATGTTTCGAGGTGACTACAGTGCAAAAGAAGTTACATATTTAGACATTTCATTTTTTATCTATAAAAATTACAACAAAATGGCAGAATTTTGCACTAAATTATCAGATATTTATCGATATATCAGATCGGTAAAATAAGCGGTAATTTTACCGATAACCCGATGCTCTGGCCAGCTTTACCTCCCAGGGCTGCTTTATGCATGGACAAGGTTGGTACATTTCTGATCTTAGATCATTCACACAGGACAATTTTCAGGCATCTCTATCAGTACCAGTGAGAATCTACAAGAAAGATATGGGCAGAGTTATCCAGAATTTTCCACCAAGGGGTAAAGTTCATATTTAGGGTGTGTACGAGTATATTTAGAGCCTTTGGGCCTTTCTGGAAAAAAATTAAGGTTGTGTGTGTGTGTGGATAAATTACTGGGTATGGGCATTGGTTCAAAGTGATATCAGCTCTTACCCTTAGCACGTTTGCACGTACACCGATAACATCGGGAGCCTAATTCCCTCGATATCGTCCGCACCAAAAAACCAAAAACCAATGGAAGTCAATGGGACAGTTGCACATATAGTCCTACACTACAAATTTCCTAGAAGGGTCACCGAAGGGTCGGTTTGCAGCCACATCTCCCCTCGACAAGTTGACAGTACGACATCACCCCTGCACCCCAGGAAATGAAAAAAGAGGACAGACCAAGCCATAAAAGTTAGTTCGAAGTTGTTTTGAAGCAGGGCAGTGATTCCAACCCTAGAATAATGATGCTAAACCTAACACAATTTGAGTTTCGTTGGCACCTAGCACAGTGTGTTTGCATAATGGTAAATTTAATATAATTTGTTTTTCTGGGAAGAAGAAATTCATTTCAAAGAACAATATCTTGAGTAATTAAAAATAAAATAAAATAAAATTATATTCAGATCTTATTTCCAGTTCAGGGACATGCTTTCCCAACCGCACCCTCTCCTCATCTTTTCTTTATTCTCCCCAGTTTACTTCACAAGAAATTGGTAGGAAGTTGTGGGCACAAATAGAAACTAATATTTTGCTTTGTAGTAGATGAATCATCTCAAACTATCTCTAGATCAATGTTGAACTCGTCTCAAAAAGTAAATGCATATGTTAAAATTACAATCTGAAAAATAATTATAATAATAAATTACTGTTATTAATTATCAATAATGGTAATAATTCATTGTGATTATTTTCAAGATCCTAGCACAATTTATCAGCATTTACTATAATTTCACAGATTAAACAGCACTTTCTCTAATCAGGAGGTTGGCAACGCAGGGCAGGAGCCATCTGTGCTTTCAGGCTTTGTCCATCACTTTGTGCGCCCCCTCCAAGGTTCTGGTTAAAAATCCCTGATTTTGTTGGTGTGTGTGCAAAACTTCCTGCCAGTGTAAGTGTTGTTGGAAAACTACCCGGCCCAACGCATGTGTGCTTAGTCAAGACTGGCAAAAAAAAACAGTTGCGACAAGGCTCAATGTGCTGGCATGGGTCACCTCATGAAAAGCAGGCCCTGCCACTCCAATGGCAATTGTGACAAGATTTGAAGTTTTCTTAGAAACCACCCAACTTTCGGATGGTGGCCATTAAAAGAGGTTCCAATGTATGTGTAGAAGTACAGGCTACTCAAGAAAGACTCAGCTGAAGTAACACTGCATTTTCAAAGAGGTCCATTATGAGTACATTTCTTAACGAAACAGGCTTTTGACATTTTTAGAGAAAGCTAAAAATATTTTGAGAAAAACCACAATGAACCTGAACTTGCATTGTCACTCCCAGAAAAAAAAATGAGGCCTTTCTCGTGTGCATAAACTCACGCGTTTATAATAAATCTATTGTAAATTACCTTGGTCTTGAAGTTGGCTTCCCTGAACCCCTCTCCATTTCTGCAAGAACACTGTAAAAACATTGTTTATTCTGCAAAATTCACATCAAGAGCACAAGATAATGATTTGACTCAATGAACTGACCACCAATTAACTAAACGACTTAGTCCCTAGGTTAAATGAAATCTAAACCTGCTTCTTTTTCTTCTTTTCACAGAAATGGTGAGAATCGTTAACATTCATGAAAGCCAAACTTCTATTCAATACCTTAATTTTTTCTTAATTGTTACAGTGGCCAGTTCCTGTAGGAAAAGCCATCGCACTGTTATGAAGCAAATATCCTTCACATACAAGAGCAAATCCTGGCAACTATTGTCAATGGTATCTAATTGTGTCATATATATCTTACCCCATTTCATATTGTCTGCAGCATGCTTCACGAAAGTCTGTAACTGGACTTAGCTCAGCATAGATTGGTCGTCCTCCGAACCAACGGTTGTTAAGATCAGCAACTGCTTTCTCTGCATCCTCCTCACGGCGAAACTATGCATAAACATAAAATTAATGAAATGATTTCTTAAAATTCAAGAATAATTCAAATTCACTTCTTACATAATCATACAATTATACAAAAGCATAACTGAATCTGGAACACTTAATAGCAAGATGAGTCAAAAACTCAACATGATAGATGACAGGGCTGAGGGTGTGAAACACATGTTCTGGGTATTTTATAAGGCTTTCACATACTAATTATCAATTGATCAAAATAGGGCATTCCACGAAAAGTGGAATAACAAAATGACTCAATCTGGAAATTATTGTTTAACCATATTAAGGTATACATTTTTGTGAATCCGTATATATCAGTTGCATATTTCACCAACAAAATTTATTAGCTTTTGTAGCCTGTATACCTCAGAGACAAATGAAGTCAAACTTTGCTACATTTTTAAAGCATCACACATGAATATGACTACACAGGCTAAATACAAGTATTTTTCAATTTGTTAGCAGACACCACAAAGCAGTTCATAATTCTATGAAATCAGTTCATTATGAATATTTTAATCCAATTGCTTGTTCAGAACCTTGTGTGAATGTCACACATGTAACGCTGGATTTGTTCATATGGTTTGTTTCTTTTTTATAAGTTAACTTCATGCACAGATGGGCTAATAGAGACTGGGGTTAAAAGGGGTAGCTCAACTGGGTATCGAACCTGGTAGCCCTTGATTATAAGGTAATGACGTTGTCAATGCACCATCAGGGAGGTCAAATTAACGTAGGATTGCATCCTTATGACATGCCAAAGTGAGAATCTAAAATTATGATACTAGTAAGCAGTGTGAGACAACATTTAAATTATCAAAGTTTATTCAACATTGGCGAAAGTAACTAAACAAATTTAAAATATAAAAATATTTTTACATTAAATATCTACAATAGAGAAGATTTTCCAGGAAAATGTGAATTTTTCTTTTGGTTTCTAATCCTGGCAAGCACAAAAATCATAAAATTTACTTTTTCTACATTTTTTTATTACTATTATTATTATTTTACTATGACCAGGTTACGCTACTCGTTCGTAGCTCCCAGTTTCCTCAGGAGAAAGGTTGTTATGCTTGTCCCGGGAAACTCGAACCTTCAGGCATCCCACAGTCAAAGACCAAAGCTTGCACATGAAGACAGTATGGCCATGGTACAGGCCATATTATGCAAAATACATAATGTTATTTAATTTGCCAGGCAAAAGAGAATTTGATAATTAAATTACAGTATTTAAATGTCTCAATTACATATAAAGCAATTTTTCAAAACAGAATTCTGGTAAACTGAAGTAGTAAAACGACAAATCAGTACTAGGACTGGGAAGAGTATCAGGTTCATATAGTACCAGCTAAGTCCTACTATAATTAATCTAATGTTCAATGGATAAACATTAGTAAGATTCAATGAAATTACAATAAAGAATAGCAAAAACTATTGGTTTTACTGGCAATACTTCATGTTTACTCAGAAATGTGTTATTGAACCAAAAAATGAAAAATATACACATCCTAAAAAGTTCGGTGAATGATCTGATTAATCAACAGCAACCTTAGCCAGGTGCCTGCGCACGGACATCCATGTCGAGAAGTGCCAGTACACGTGGCAGTCGAACGTAGTCGGTGTGAGAGGTAGTGTCACAGTGCAATGGAGTTAACAAGTGAACATCAAGTTCTGCTACAAATTGGGGAAAAATGTGACAGAAATGCATGAAATGCTGGTGCAAGTGCATGGGATGGAGGCCGTGACCAAAAATGTGTTTACGACTGGTTCAAACGCTTTTAAAGGAAACGTTTTGTGGATGTGGAGGCAATCCAAGAACGAGTCGCAGTTTCCAGAAGCTTTGTGACCATGGAATCAATGGCGATAATATTGAAGGCCAATAAAAGTAATTTGTATGTATCTTTGCTTTGTTTGTTTTCTGATACCATTCACAGGGTGTATGCTTATTCCTCTAGCTGACGTTAAAACACAAGCATCTTCTATACTTACCTTGATGTAAACATTCCCGACAAGATGGTCTCCCAGGTTGTCACACACGTTCATCTCCTCTATCTCACCGTACTACAAAGAGAAAATGTAAATTTTACAGACATTTCACAGGGGAAAAAAAACAAAAATATAAAAAAAACAGTGATTAAAGGTGGGGAGGAGGGGCTAGTATGGTGCATAATGAAGATGCAAAACAAGTGACCTTATTAACAGTAATTGATACAGAAATCTTCGCAGCAGTGCTGCATGGCACGAACATTATCAAATTTCAACTGAAAACTATATAGAAATTCAAGTCCAATTTAATTTCAATCATTTTACATTAAATAACAGTTTGTTGCTGTTGTGAATGGCACAATCTGAATTTACTTCCACTAGCGGAATCAAAGCATTATTTGATCTCCCCCCTTTCTCCTATGTTGTGCATATAATGCATATAAGTAAGACCCACCTTATATGGTTTCACTTGACATCCAAGTTGACTCTACAATTAATTACATCCTTGACAATCTCTCTTCATTCTGAAAAACTACACGGATATTCTTATAAATTATATCTCCTTAGGAGTTTTGTAGAGAACTTTGAAAAACTGGAATTCCTTTTGCTGTTGTGTAATAGTTAGAGGCATGCAAATTTAGTTTTTGATGAAAACATGAAATGTGAAGTAACACATTGTAATGTAAATTTTTCATGTTTCTAGAAGGTGTGAAGTGCATTTTCCTACCTTGTTTTGTCACAAAATGAACTGCCAAATTCGAAATAGACTCTTAAACATGAAATTTGGAGTTTATTTACCGACACGACACTTTATGAAGTTTGAATTATCCTGCGAGTTATGCAAATCACAAAAACAATTCTGCTGTAAATATTTGAAAAGCAAAAATCAACATCTTTATACGTACAGGAATAACCTTAATACGCTGGTAACTACATAAATGTGCTATTAGAAGGGTTATGTTTATTTTGTAATAAATAGTTTTTAAATCAAATTTAGGATTATATTCAAAAATTTTAAAACCAAAATGTCATTTTAATTACCACTTTTGATTCGATTTTTCACAGATATAACACCCAAGTTTTCTTTTATTTACTGCTTTTGAACTCGAAATTCACTCCGTTTTTGTACCGAAATTTTGCTTTTTTATTTACAAAAATATTTGCCTCTATAGAGGGTACCTGGGGGAAACCCTGGGGGGCAAAAGCGGTCAGGGGCGTGATGCTGATCACATCACTCCCACTCACGACCGGATCAAGAAAGTGTGGGGCGTTACCCCCACATCCCTTATATGCCTTCATCGCGTGGTGCTATGCACAGGGGAGCACTTTACCTTTTTTTTTTTTTACCTCTATTGAGCGACCCCAGACAGACAAAAGAACCTTCCGCTAAAATCCTCCGTGCACCTTCCCCTCGACCAGTTCAGCTCAGGCCATAAGGAAGCATGCTCCACTCTCCCTCTCCCCTCATGGGTCTGCCCAGGTTCCTTTGCTGGTGGTAGCATGAAGAATACGCCACTGCACTTCCTGTGAAGTCATATGAATGTTGTTGCCGATCTACTCATATTGTCTCCTACACCGTAGTAGTGTTTTGCACATTGCAAGAATTATTTTCATGGTGCTTTTTCTATGTGATCTTGAACATACAACACCATCTTCCTTGCATGTAAATGTAAAGCTCATTCATGCAGAAAAACTCAAAGCAGCACTACAACACAACAAACACAGCTATAGATCGACCACAAGGATAAAAACCTTGGGACGAAAAGTCCCCGCGCAGCTTTCCCTTCTTCCTCCACCTCCGGCCATAAAGAAGCATGGTCCCTCCCCTACTTGCGGGGGTAAGGTGCACAGCAGTCGCGGGTCTGCGCAGGTTGTTTTGCTAGTGTTCCACTTTACACACAAACCTTCAATGTCGCGTAAGTATTCTATCTTGAGCCACACAGTGGCAGTGAGGGGAGAAAGCCATTACATGTAGAGGCCATTAATTCTTTCAACGAAGGTGTGGCACGCTTTGGCAATGACAGTGGCTGGTGCGCTGACGTGGTTAATTAGCTTTTACTGACTAGTTCCCCAGTTGTCGTCTCCTCTATTGGCAGGAAGCCAGTAGAGTTATATCTTTTGCCCTATAGTCATTGTTACTTGCGGGTTCATGTTCCAAATTAAAATATTAGTCTTGTGTCTTACCCGCGGCACAGGTACAGAGGTTGTTTCCGATCTATGGTGACGAAATTGCACACCTTTTGCAGCACCACCAAGCATGAAGAGAACGAAGCTGCCAGTCGTGTGGGCACGTTAGACCGTTCACTGTGCGTGACAGGTGTGGTCATTGCGTATCGGGAAGAATGCCGCCGAAAATCAGTGCATATTGGGAGGGTTACATAACTGCACTTTCCGACGTAAACTACAGTTATAGTGCCATTATAAAACTGTGCAAGGAGCACGGATTCACTCTGTCCAGAAATGACATATCACAGGTGTTGGAAGGGGCATGTAAGATGAGGCGTGGGATGATTCCTGTGGGGCAGAAACAGGCCAACTCCCAGCCTGCCACTAGCCGCACACCAGCTACAATTCGGGATGTCAGGGTGCTGGTCACCAGGGAGAATCCAGCCACACAGAGAAGTATCGCAAACCGGCTACAAACATCACTGAAGAGTGCACACCATCATTGACCACGATTTGGGTTTGGAAAAGGGATGCAAGGGACGTGTTCATAAGCTCTTGCCAAAACACATCCAGGAACGTCGCACCAACTGTCGACAGCTTTATAAGCAGCACCTGTCAGGTGAAAAATGGAAGTTCCTTGTTACATTGGACGAGGCATATGTTTATCTTGATGACTGTCACAAGCCACGTGCAATTTTTTATCGATCGACAGGTTCGAGGGACTTTCAAAGATGGTTCACTGAATGTAAGGAAAGTTTTGGCACAGGTTTCATTGCTGAATACTTGTACAATGGCTAGCTGACCATACAATGTATTGTTGCCAAAAATACGAAGGTTAATTCCGATTATTATCAGGCTAACGTCCTGACACCAGTTTATCGCCATGACATTCCCCATCTCTACGGGAGGGATCAGAATCGTGTGTGGGTTCATGAAGACAAGGCGTCAAGTCACACATCTCGCTCAACCTGCCTCTTCCTCCAACAAATGGCAGAAGAAACTGGAATTCGTGTCATTCCTTTCACAGACATTCCAGTGAAGTCACCTGATGCCTCACCGATGGTCTTTTGCACCTTCGGCCTACTGAAACGAGCCTTGTCTCAGAGAAGACCCCGCACCAATGAAGGGCTATGGAAAGCTGGTCAGGAGGAGTGGTTGAGGCTGGACATGACTACACTTTGCGTCAGTCTCCTACAGTGGAAACTTCACTGTCGGGCAATTGCCAAGATGCAGGGCCACCAAATAGAGCACTCTCGATGGTGGTGACATGATTTCTCTTAAGGTAGGAGCAGTTTGAAATCATCACCATAGATCGGAAACAACCTCTGTGTAAGTTTTGTTTGTAACTACTGAAAATACAATAGCCTAATAATTTAAAACCAACTTACACAAACATTATTGCATACCAAAATATTTTCCCCCAAGACATGCTAGATTACATCATCTTAATGTGTCATGAATGACCAGGCAAGGACATGAACAGTAACAAGAAAAATTGCCATTTACTGAAAAACATTGAAATTTGTAATTTTATACTCCATCCTGAAAATGAAAAAACATTCCCCGAAATAAAATTTATATGTATGTATTAATATTATATACTAGGGCTAAGCCAATGCCACTTTCAATAAAACAGCTCAGCCTTATATTATTTTATACATTCTTAAAACAAATGAACAAGTAACAATAATTCATGTTTTGCAGTTCTCCAACATGTATACTCTGTCCCAGGAGTTTGTGGAGCAAGGGAAGGAAAAACAAGTCCTGTGGCCAAGTAGTGACATGAGAGGGTTCGAGCAATGAACTGAGGGATTGCATGGAGGGGGAAACATGACCGCAGCTACCAGCATGTACTGCTTTGCTCCATCCACTTGCTTTCTCCCCTTCTCAACCACTGTGTTTCTCTATAGACTCCTGAGATGCAGTATATTTTCACATTTTGAAGGCTTCTTCAGTTAAGATTTCACAAATTTCTGAAGTAGGCAACAGACAAACATTCAGACCTTACACACAAGTGAAATAAGTACAAATATAAAGGTCATTCAACGTTAACCAAGACACTTGAGGGAGTAAATGAAAAATGCCTTAAATAGTTGGTGAATGATAAACAGCTGGAGGATGTACCTTCATTGTTCGCGAGTATTGTGCATTCACACCGATGTAGTTGGTGCATGCACAGTAGCGTCAGCAGAAATGGCGGCAAGTAGAGGGTGGCCACTCTAGGACCTTCATAAAATTCAAGTATAATTCCCGGTTTTCAAGGTGAACCTTTAAAAAATTCAAGGCTACAAGCAGATGTTTTCTCTATTTCAACCTTACGTATCACCACCCACACACACGAATACATTAACAATATAAAGGGTTTGTGTGATCACAATGAATCCAAAAATTCTAATTCAATTCAATTAAACAGTATATATACATATATATATAAAAATATTTTCAATTTAAGGATTGCAGTTTACATTTGCAATTTCACATACTCGGAAAATTTCAAACTCAAATTTACCTAATCAACTTGCAATAATCTTCTGCCTGTCAGATAGATTGTTCTGCAAAGGTCACTAACAAAGTAAACGGATTGAGAGAATTCTGTTTTAATTTCCACGCAGATTTCTCTTCTTTTCCTTCCTCGATAAAAACAAAAGCTAAACTGTGAAAAACTGGACTCGGGGCATTTGTAAATATATGAACTTGTCTGTATTAATATAATTTGCAATTTTTGACGTCTACGGGGACAAAATTCACGCATAATTCCCGGTGAGTAGCCACCCTGAAGTAGTATGTCTGTATCTGTGGGACAGCAGTATCATCAAATTCCTTGTGAAGGAGGTTAAGCCAGCTGACATTTTGAGAAGATTGCAAGCACAGTATGGGGAAGAAATTACGACATGGACAAGAGTGTATGAATGATGTCAACAGTTTAGCAAAGCACAATAGTTGAAAAACAAATGAATTGCATGGACACTGTCATCCAACTGGGTCATGCAGCGTGTTATTTATGTGGATTTTTTGAAGAAAGGGTGCCAAACAAAATGAAATTTGCAAGAACAGACAGGAGATGTCACCATGACAATTCCGAGCACCACATGGGTCAATTTGACAGCGACAACTATCAGTGGGAGAGTTTGCTTCATGCACTTACACAGGGTGTTTACCAAAATAACAAACCTAAAATTCTTGCCTTTTTCTTAACATTTTATGCCCCCCCCCCCTAGTTATAGTTTGAAATTAAGAAAATAGATTTTTTATTAAATGAAAAACCCCTCCTATAGGGTCGGTTAAGATGAAAACTGAAGATTTATTTTAACACGAGATTTAGACTTGCGTTAATTGTTATTAATGCATCAGGCTGCATTCTGTATGGGGAATGGCCACATTAGTTTCACAACTCAATGCAATTTTAGATTTTCAAATATTAAATTTAACGAATACTAGTACATGTATATAACAATGTAAATTCACCATACTGTAAAAAAATGCAAACATTCTTAACAAGCATAATTTCTTGACATTCTTGACTGGTAGACACCCCATCCCCCCCTGTTACAGTCTGAACTTATCCCTTGGCAATTTCAGTTCCTTGAAGAGCATTTAAGAGGGAAGACATTGAAGGCAGATGAAGCACTGACAAACAACAGCAACCAACTTCCTTCTACGCCAAAGGAACAAGGGAACTGCCACAACGATGGCAGCAATGCCTACATGCTTAGAGAGAATACACGTGAAAAACTTATCTTGGTGCTTGAAGGACTTTCCACTTTCCCTTACAAATAGAAGTGTTGGTCAACCTTGAACGGCCCTTGTAATTTTTTTTAAAAAGACTAAAACATACAAAAATGTCAACAAACTGAAATTAATCTTACCTTATCCTCACACTCCACAAAAACATCTTCGAAGAAGTTGTCGTAGTGCTCCTGCATTTCCTCATCGGAGACATTTGCGACTACTAAAATTCAGAAACACTCAAAACAATAGAGATCTGAAGAATAGGTTGACACTGGGAAATTTGTGGTTTCTACTTTTCATACACATGCTAAATCTATAGTTTACTTTGTAGAAGCAATAAATAAATGCAAGAGTATACAATTACAATGTACAATAATGAGAAGAAAATAGCAAATATTTGTGAATTTTGTAATGAAGTTCAATTTACTTGCAAATACATAATCCTTGTTTCAATATCACGAAGTCTGCATGAAAATCAACTATTTTAAGGATACATCAATGAGATAGTTTTGCAGTATCAACAACCAATATTCTACCAATCTAGTATAAAACTATAAACATTCCATAAAGAAACAATGGTTAATTCGCCACCTTAATTAATATATACCAGGTGTGCAGGTTAATAATTCTTAATTTCGTCGCTGGATGGCGCTGGAAGCAAGGGTTGGTGCACAGTCTCAACTGTTATGTCAGTGTGTTGCCAGGACAGTACCTGTCAAAACACCATGGATGTGCAACCGAATTCGAGTGATTGTGATATTGGGTTTGTGTGGGAAACATGTTGACCTTCAAACCAAATAAGGAGCATGTGCGGCACGTCCTGCTTTTCTTGATCAATCAAAAGAAAAATGCGAGTGAAAGCTATCGTATCCTTGTGGAAACGTACGGTGACAATATCCTACCGCAAGACACGTTGGTTTCGATGATTCAAAGTGGTCATTTTGACTTGAAAGACAAAGACCGCCCGGGCCAGCCGAAATAATTCCAAGATGCCGAATTGTTGGACGAAGACGATATGCAAACGCAACAACAACTGGCAGAGAAGTTAAATGTTGGTCCCCAAACCATATCTGATCGTCTTCATGCCATGGGAAAGATCCAGAAGGCAGGAAAATGGGTCCCACATCATCTGAACGACAGACAAATGGAAAAGCGAAAAACGGTGTGTGAAGTGTTGCTTTCTCGGCATGAAAGAAAGTTTTTCTTGCATCGGATAGTGACTGGGGACGAAAAATGGATCTACTTCGAGAACCCAAAATGCAAAAAGTCATGGATTGACCAGTGGCGTCGCGTGCGGTTCGCATACGAGTGTTCACAATAATGTTTTTGTACTGAATGCAAATTTACTCCTATCCCTTGTAAATTCATATTCAATTGAAAAAGTGAGAATAACAGTTCAATTTATATTTTCAACAATTTCCCACCAAAATCACTATATTTGAAGTAATACATGAAGGACGTAGGGGAAATTGTTCCTCTCCCCATTAAAATCTGCCAGGTTTAGCGAATTGTCGCTACAGTTTGCAACTTGTAGCACAGAACTATTCGAATCCCCCTACACAGCATATGATGCACTCGGGTGCCAAATGTAAGAAGTATTGTCGCTTGCATCAGTGTTCGCACAGCGAAGTGAACATCTTCTGGGTATAGTGGCCAACAGCCCCTTCGCTGTCAGCTCTATGCAACACGCACAGCAATTGTGTTCAACACCCTCAGTGGAACACTGTAGGCGTCAGTGTTACCAACTATCTAAATATGTTATCAGACGTGAAAGAAGTCGTGTCAGAGTAAATTGTGTGTATATAATCATGGACATCCGCAGGATTTTTTCCAGGGAGGGGCAAGCAAGGTATTTTTTTCCAGGGGAGGCAAAGGACACATATTTTCCTCCAAAATAGTGATGCCCTCTTAAAAAACACCATTTCAGTCTGAAATTATCATTTTTCTTCAACAAATTTATAATAATTAACATAAATTACTGTGATTGAAATGAAACTATGTGTGAAATATATAATTTTTAAGAACACATTCATTTTCCAGGGGGGGCCGTGGCCCCCGCTTGCCCCCCCTTCCGGACGCCCATGTATATACTCGTACATCAAACATAGTATTTTTTCGAATAAATATACGTATGTGTGTGTGTGTGGGGGGGTGCATTTAATATGTACGTAATTTAAGACATACGTATGTCATATGAGTGTTCACGTGCTCATGCGAACATTATCAGGCGACCCGCCTGGGGTTGACCCAGGAAAACCTTCAACAACGACTGCAAAACCGAATCGCTTCGGAAGGAAGACAATGCTGTGTATTTGGTGGGATCAGAAGGGTGTGGTGTACCATGAGCTTCTGAAACCAGGTGAAACAGTGAATGCTGTTCGCTACTGTCAACAACTCATCAATTTGACCCATGCATTGATCGAAAAGTGCACAGATTGGGCGACAAGACACGGAAAAGTGATTTTGCAGCACGACAATGCTGCATCACACACAGCGAAAGGCGTCAGACACCATTTCTGCACTTGGCTGAGAATTCTTGCCCCACCTGCCATACTCACCAGACTTAGCCCCTTCGGACCACCACTTGTTTTAACCGATGTCTCACTCACTTTCCCAGCAACACTTCAACAATTACGAAGATGTCGACCAATGGCTTGCTGACTGGATCACCTCAAAATGTGAATGATTTTTTTGGAAGGGCATCCACAATTTGATGGACAGATGGGCACAATGTATAGCTAGTGATGGCGCATACTTTGAATAAAGCATTTGTTACCTTTCTCCCCAGATACATTTGTTTTCTTTCGGATCAATTAAGAATTATTAACCGGCACACCTGGAATAACCAAGTGACTGTAATGGGTTCTATCTTAGAGAAAGGAAAACCATAATAATAGACATTTTCTAAAACAAGCAATGCATATGAATTATACATAAAAAAAATTGCTGAACTTTACATTAATTTTAGGCAGGGATGGACCAATACATGTTTTTTTTTGCAAATACCAATAAACTACACATATAAAACTACTAATATTCTACTGAATGAATATAAAATCACAAATACTCCTTGGAAAAAAAATGAATGTTCATTAACCTGCTAAATAACCATAGTGATTGATTTGGCTAATTGCGGAGATGAGGACGAGTGATGAAAGGACACTCACAGGCCCTTAATCAACATATGTAAGTATGTGACTGTAATGAGTTTTGCCTTTGAAAAAATAAACTGTGCGCTTAGAAATTTACTTTATGATAGCCGGGCATATGAATTATATGTTTTTATTCATAAAAATAGTAGCGAAACACAATTTTTGTTTAAACTGTCCCATTCCTAATTTAAAGTTTTTCATAATTGGGAAAAGTGGAACTTGCTGTACTGTTGCTTGGAGTGCATCTTTTGTTTGTAGTTCTCTGGCTGCCGCTAGGTAGCCTGGGGTGGATGCTCTTCACCGTAGAACAAGAAAAACATGGTAAAATCAACTTCCTGGACATCACCATCAGCCGTGCACTTAACAAATTCACAACCACCGTATACAGAAAACCGGATGCAGGCAACCAGTACATACATGCTCTCTGTAGCCATCCCCCCAAGCAAAAAGTCAACATGTGGCTGAACTTTTATCTAAGAGCCTTCTCCTACTGTTGTAGAGAAGAGGATCTACGAGAGGAGATAGCCACCATCACTGAAATAGCCCTGAAACATGGCTACACTGAAGCACAACTTTCCACTTGGTGCAGTAAAGCGGAAATACAGGCCAGACACCCTAACCAAACACAATCAACCTCCAGTGGCCAATATAAATGGTTTGCCTTCCCCTACCATCCCACCACTTCCAACCGCATATCAAAAGCCCTTCTCCCATATGGCATCAAAGTAGCGCACAAACCCAATTCCAAAATAGCTGATAAACTGAACAAACACAAACAGTACATCATCTCCCCTTCATAACCCAGGTGTATACGATGCAGAGTGTGAATGCAAGGCACATTACATCGGCAGGTCAATCAGATCTGTCAATGAAAGATTTCAAAAGCACCTAGCAGATGTGAAAAAAGCCCAACCCACTACTGGTCTTGCTAAACATATCAAATACAATAGCCATAAAATTCAAAAGGCTCAAATCAAACATACTGCCCACACGCTCGTAGACACCAAAATCAAGGAAATGCACGAGCTAAACGTCGATAGTGGGTAAGCGCACCCTACTACAACATATATCGCCCAGAAATAGCAGACGACACAGTTAACAGCAGCGCACCTAGTGGCAGCCAGAGAACTACAAACAAAAGACGCACACCAAGCAACAGTACAGCAAGTTCCAACGAGGATGGTGGCAGTGGCCACTGAAATTGATTGAAAAAGAAAAAACAGCTTCGCAGATAAAAGTGAGTACTAGTTTCTCCGTATTTATTAAAGTTTTTCTTAGAATATCAAATGGGAAAATTTTGGAATTTTTAATTAGACCGATGTTCTTACATAAACTGATACAGATACAGCACCTACAATATTGCCAATCACAAATATTATGTGATGTCACATTTCGGTGCCAAAATATATTGTTTGTACAAATATCCACCATTATCATTTGGGCTGAGCCTACATAGCAATTGCCAGCCTGATCAATACTACCTACTGTTACCTTCCATGGTTTATGTTATCATGCAGGTTACGCAAAATTTTAAGGAGTTCAATTACTCTTGAGTTTTCTGAAGATATGGTATTTTCAAATTTCTTGCACATGAAAGACTTATTTAGCTTTCCTCCATTTGCTATGAGTACTTATATAGGAAAAACAACTGAACACTTTGCACTTCCCAGAGGGTTGATAAAGAAAGGTGCTCAAATTAAACCTCCTTACAACAATACCACCTTACTTACAATGGGATCCATCTGCAGACTTCGCCGAGTTCTGCGGATTGACGTACAAGTTCTGCAGGAGAACTGTCTGAAAGAGTAAAACAGAAAAATTGAAACTTTCAGTACGTGAATGTAATCAACCACAATGTTGTCGAGATGTGTTTATATGTGTAACAGGACTGAGCCCATATCACTTGAAACAAATACCCCGTACTGATACCGATGCTTGACAAATGTAAAATGTAAAAGTCGACCAAAATAACGATTAACATTAGTGGCCGAGAATTGCAATCCAATCATAAGCATCAATTTACCAGAGCTTTGCTTTAAAATACACTTCTTACAAGAAGTTCTGAATATTGTTACATTAGACAATGGGCTGGGAATGCAACAACACATGGTACCTGTCTGTCATACGTTTTTGTCTTTTTTGCTGACAATCAGTGGCGTAGCATGGACATTTCGGGTGGGAACGCCAAGTCCGAAGGAAGAGTCGGCCCTTTCTTGCTTAATAATTTACTTATGGTATTAGCCGCCACAGGTATTATTTGCCTGAAGTAAGCTGGGTTTTCAATAAAACATCATCATTGCATGTTTTAGCTAGAAAATTAGATGCCTCACTATGCCACAGATGTTTTGAACTCTGGTGTTCTATACCTTTTTTTATATCTTTCTGCATGACGCAAGTCATTAAAAATCTACCTGAATCACAAGCGCCTCTGCACAACAGTAGACGTCATTGTTGTGGGCGATCCAACTACTGATTGATTTGGTTTACTTTACTTCGCTTTTCTACCACTTTTGGTTAATTGCGAATATGAATATGAGTGATGATATTGATGAAGGGACACTGACAAAGCACACCCGTGCTCACGCCGGGATTCGAACCAGGGACCTCTGTCGTCTTGGCGCACTGTGAAAAGCAGAGTGGATGATTCAAATATCGTACACTCTACTGACGTAACAGTGCCGATTAGTAATTCAGACCACTGTTTATTACATCTTGAGAATGCTGATAAACATTTTAAAATAATTTTCTCCAGAGACCATTCGATGTTAAGAGTTTTCAAATGAACGCTAAACATTTCCATTCACACAATATTAAGTAGTTAGATAATAACGAAAAAATACAATAAAAAAATATTAGTTTTGCAGGTTAAGTGGTAGAGCAGCCACAGGCTGAATTTCTATCATGAGGACTTCACCAACTTATTTGACAAAAACTGTGTTGATCTTTTAGTTTCTAATACACATCGCTGTTCGTGCGATAAATTATACAATGCAGTGGCCATTAAGAAGCAGTATATTTGAGATTGGTAAAGTTACGTCAGTCAATATTGCGTATTGTAGCATCACATAGCACGAGTTGCATGAGAGCGAAGAACCGGGTAGGAATGCTACCGCTGTCGTCTGCTTCAGAAGGCAGGAAGGGTCACATGAACCAATCACGGTAGACCTCTTGTACGCCAGCGTAAGAGAGCCCATTTACGTGCGTGCTGTAGAAATGGAAGCTTTCCCTCCATAAAGGCAGCAAGGAATATAGGAGTCCTGTACGCCGAATGTGCTCGGCGTCCGGCCGGGAAAGGCATTGAAAAGAGATGCTAGAACGAGTGTTGAGAGTGGAGCGTTGCAAGCGGATCGCGAAAAATAGCCATTATAATGCCATGAAGGTCAAACATATATGAAATTAGTCACGTTTTACTTTATAATCACAGCATTTAAGCATTTTTGAAATTTTAAATCTGGGAACGCCGGGCGTACTATAACGCTACGCCACTGCTGACAATGCCACAGTGCCTATCACCTATTGTCTAATATAACAATATGTATTCCAAACTTTTTATGAGGAGTGTACTTTAAAAAGTACATCCGAATATTACAATACCTGTTATCTAATCACAAAACACAGTTTCTTCCACACAATATTGGTGCAAAATCAAGTGGTGCAATCAAAAGAATTTTACATAACGTCCATGATAATTAGACTCTGCAAAAGTGTCATGCAATATTTTGTGGACCGCACAAATGATTAAAACACCAGAAAAGAATAGGTAAGTAAAATGCAACATATACTTTCCAATGATGATACCAATGGTATCAGCCGATACCAATACATGAACATTGGTGCCGGCTCCGTGGTGGAGTGGTGAGCATGTATGTTTGTGAGTGGCCTGGGTATGTATGTTTGTGAGTGGCCTGGGCATGTATGTTTGTGAGTGTCCATTCATCAATTTCATCATATCATCACTCATCCCCATCTTCACAAATTAGCCAAAAGTGGCACAAAAAACGAACTAAAATAAAGCAAAACAAATTAAATTGGCATCGGTATCAACTCAGCCCTAATGTGTAGTGATTAGACCTTGGATTTTTAGGTTCTAAAAAGTGTGCTTTTAGGTTCCTAAAATAGGCTCTAAAAATCATAAAATAGGTTATAAAACCTTAAAATAGGTTCTAAAAATCCTAAAATAGGTCCTAAAAAGCTTAAGTTAGGCTCTAAATACTGAAGTAGATTAAAAAATATTAAAATAGTTCAAAAATCCTTCAAAACGATGATTGGGTATAGTCACCGGCAATGAAAATGGGACACCTATATCCTGAAATAAGCACTCTCTTGCATAACGTTGTGTGTGTTGCCTAACCCTACGGTGACTAAACAACAAATTTATCAAAAAAACTAACAAAATCACTCTATTCACTGCAAACCCAAATAACATTAAATATTCTCTCTGTAACATACAGGGTGTCATTTTAATGGCACCCACGGACCATGGAAACGTATAGAGGACATAAAAACAAACAACCTTTCTCAGTAACGTTTTTCTCGGGACTGTTGCTTCGGTGCTACAGTCTTTCAAAAAAGCCCATTTCGCCACTGAATGCTGGCAACCACCCACAACATTTGATTTCATTTGTGACGTCATATCCCGTCGTGAAGCTATGCATTCCAGGGTTGCCCGGAACACACATATTCTGTGAAAAATGACATAGCTACAATCAGCCACATTATGTACCGTAAAACAAAACGAGAAAACACGCTGTGTAACCTAACGGGAAGTAAACAAAAAAAATGTAGAAAGAAAATAGAATTCAAGTGGAAGTGGTCATATCGAATTTTGTCTCAGCTTACATGTCAAATATTTGCAAATCTAGTTGGATGGTTTGATTGATTTGGTATTTTAAGTCCAATTTGTGCACAGTAAGGCTAATCGGGACTGGACCTACAGTTTAAAGTGGGATCCGAACCACTATGTGCCTCCACCGGGTATCGAACCCGGGACCCGTTGATTACAAGGCGACGACGCTACCACTGCACCATCCGGGAGGCCCCTCTAGTTAGATGGCATCTACAATTTAGTCCAGGGCATGAAATTTCAAGTTTGAAGTCAGTCGCCAGACTAAAATCTTTGGTCGCCACTATTTTATATTGATAAATAATAAAAATATGAGCAATTATTAAAGAGTTAGGAATTATGTTTGTGTAGCGCTGTCGTTCTGCACTGAAGTACCACTTATCAATCGCAGCTGCTGGGTCAAACTCTGACAGGGAGGATGGGGGGAGGGGGGTCCGTTTACGAAAACTCTGAGCAAATCATCCAGTGTCTCAGTCTTCAGAGAGTTCCTGTAAGTAGTCTTGAGTCTGTTGTGATAGTTGAAACCTCCCTCACATGAGGCTGTGCTCATTGGTAGAACAGCACAAAATGTCAAAATCTTGAGCAAATTGGGGAATCTTGCTGAAGACTCCGCACTGTGGATCGGCACTGTGGATTTTCTCCAGCGTCTGATTCAAAGCTGGAGAAGAAAACAAAAGTTTGTATTATGTCCACTCTGCTGACAGAACATCCATTTTCTCATTATAAAGGCTCGGGTTCAAGTATATGTAGAGCTTCTTTATTTCTTCTATCCCAAACTGAAGAATATTTTCTTTGGGAGGCTAACCCAAGGTGTCGAAAACATGCAGAGATGCAATCACATCTGTTGACATAGACGGCAATGTTTCTGTGATGTACACCTTCGCATTGTTAATTAAGTTTCCTCTAACAGTCTGAAACTCTTGCACACCCCTGATCTTCCCTGAAATGGATACATGGTCCAAGAAATCTTGTTCGCTTGGTCCAACATTAGATTCCAGGTCAGCCACAACTGAAATACAGTGTTCAATTCTTATTTTCAGAGATGAAATCAAAAGATTCTTATTTTGTAGTGCCACGCTTAAAGGGTTCAATTGCCCGTAGAAATTCAAAAGGAAGTACAGAAGCTTAACAAATATAAATGGCTTCAAACTTTTCAGCAAATCCTTAGCTTTAACGCCATCATTGTCTCTTCTATGGGCCACCTGTCCCCGGCCGGTTCAAATCCGGGAACTTTTCTAACGGTGGAAGCGGCTCCGGCGCCTACCCAGCGTCGAATAACATGGGTACCTGGGGGAAACCCTGGGGGGTAAAGGCGGTCAGGGGCGTGATGCTGATCACATCACCCCCACTCACGACCGGATCAAGAAAGTGTGGGGCGTTACCCCCACACCCCCTATACGCCTTCAGGGCGTGGTGCTATGCACAGGGGAACACTTTACTTTTTACACTTTTTTTATGGGCCACCTGTTCAAGATGGGTCACAACAACTTTCCATGGTTGCAAGAGAGCTCTTATTGCACGTTCTTTGCTGGCTAACCACCTAATAGTGTGGATATCACTCAGTTTTAGAATTTCTTCTATAACTTCTGCCGTTTCTCTCAAGAGGTGAAGTCTTGAAGCGTGTTTGACACACATTTGAAACAACGAAATTTTAGTCGCCAGCCCAAAACTTTTGGTCGCCAATGGCGACCTGGCGACCGGAAATTTCGCGCCCTGATTTAGTCTATCCACTTCGTCCTTCTGATACTAGTTGTCTGTGACACACTGAACAGCTGACAAAATAGAAATGGAAGAACTCAAAATTCCAAAGGTAAGCAACAATAATACAATGTTTATTCAGGGCATCATGAGGCAAGTGACAAAAATGGTTGATAATACAGGGATATAAGTAGTAGTAATACAAGCTCCCAACGACTGTGTTTATCTATGCACCAGATACACATGGAATAGTTTGCAACTGTGAACAGGGCAGTATATTCGCTACTGATTCATCATTAGATTGTTAATCTGGTTGTACGTATTTTAGCCATAATGTAACAACGTGAACCTCGGATACTTACGTTATCAGCACAAAAGTACCACAAGGCATCTGGACACAAACCTGTAGATATCAACCTTTCAATGAAATTTGCAAATATTTGACATGTAACTGGGCGTAAACAGACACATGTAAGCTGTAAGTCTAATAACATTTATTGTTGTTGATATTTGACATGTAGGCTGAGACAAAATCCGATATTGACACTTCATTTTGAATACGTTTTTACCATTTCTCATATCGTTCGTTCACTTCCTCCAAGATGACTGCTGATCATCAGGCTGGTAGGCTATGATGTTCGGTCTACTGGACGCATTTCTCGTTTCGTTTTACAGCTAATAATGTGGTTGGTAGTTTGTCATTTTCACAAAATTTGTGTGTTCCTTGCACAGTTCCGTGCGCAGTTTCGCCGCAGGAAATGATGTCACAGATAAGATCAAATGTTGTGTTGGGTTGCCAGCATCCAAGCGGCAAAATTGTATTTTTTGAACGGGTGAGCATCAAATTGAGAAAAATGATACTGAGAAAAGTTGTTGGTTTTGATGTCCTCTATACGAATCTGTGGTCCGTGGGTGCCAAATAAAATGACACCCTGTATATGTATTTGTGTGCAGTGGGGTGGGGGTGGGCACGTAAAATATACAAAGTGTGACAGTTGACACAAAGAGAAATTTGAATTTTTAAAACTTATTAACACGAACTAATAATGTAAGTTCAATTCTACATTTGCCCATCAGTATGTGTGTACATAGAGGGTTGCAAGAATACTTACCTGACTGAATGTGGGTTTATTATGAATTCTTGAACAGCGGTCTCCATGTCGACATGCACCGATTTTGAAGTAGAATGAACAATTAACTCTATGAGAGAAAGAAAAAAGCACATTAAGGAAAAAATGCAATTTAAAGAACAGAACAGACATTTACCATGTAATCAAACAAGTAAATCTTGCTTACATGAACTACTCTCAACTTATCATGCAATAAAATTCACTATGACATCAGATTTCATTTTGGATCAATTCAAATTTTCACTGCTACTTTGACTTACATATAATGCTTCTTTAAGCAATATTTAAAAGCTTACTTATTCCACACACACGTATTAGTGTAACCGAGATTTAAAACTAAAAGCAGTTCTTTTGCAGTAATTTCAACCAATCTGGTAATGAACACCATAAAATACAATAGAAAGTTTTTGATCCATTGACTGATTTGTTGTTTTAAGTCCACTTTCTGCACACAAAGGCTAATCGGGACTGGACCTACAGTTTAAAGAGGGATCCAAACCACTGTGTCATGTGCCTCCACTGGGTATTCATGGTGGCCACTCACCGGGAATTCCTTGAATTTTTCTCCTTAGATGTGAAAACTTGCAACTTTTATTGATCCAAATCCCATTGGCCTAGATCATATCAATTCAGGCAGGGGGTCTCAGATGTTATTGAATTAAAGTTATGTTAAAATTCAGGACAAAGTAAGAAACCCGTATTTTTTTGTTATGTGAAAAACAAAAAAAATTGGCCCAAGATACAGGTCGCCAAAGATGGCACCTCGGGCATCACTTCTCACGTGCGATTTTCCACAAAATATTAAAATGCTCTATCTCTGGAATGGTTCAAGGTATTTCGTTGCTGTTTTTTGTAATTGAAAGAGAATATGTTTCTGATTAAAATGATAACCTCCGTTTGGAAATATGTATCCAAGTTCTTGCTGTAGTCTTCTGAAATTATTTTTGAAAAATAAAAAATAATATTTATTTCAAAATTGCCAATCCCAAAAATTTTGATTTTTTTACTGTTAATCAGTACCATACAGTACTACATTCTCTGAAAAGGAGAACTTTCACTTTTGAGTTCAACAGGTTTTATAAACAATTGAAAATTTTGCCATACATTAAACCAGTTTCCATTACCATATTCTCACGTATTGGTGTCATGAAATCAAAATGTAGTCTTATTTGACATGGCATTTTAATTCTTCATAAAGATAAGTAACAGACACAGCTTTCAAAACATATTACAGGTTCCAAAGCATACCACTTCTGTGCACTCCGCTTAGAACTGAAATTAGCAATTCAACGAACTAAAAATTTGTTCAACTGCATCAGTATCTTCCTTTGATATTGAGTGATGCCTTCCTGTTGAACCCATAGGACCTGGGGCACCCACAATCTTTAAAATGTCGCAAATTGGAAGTGATTTCTGATGTTGTCCCTAGTCACTTCAAAAATCGTTACCAACTGTTTGAATTGACTAAGTCGCTTGTGCCAATGGAGTGAGCATACAGTGATACTGGTCATGGGAAGGGGCCTTGCAATGGTGTAGGAGGGCTGCTGAAGCATCATGCTACAAAACATAATCTTTCCAGCCCAAGTACAGCTGCAATTCAGAATGCCGAGTATTTTACAAGAGTGGTGAAGTAATACACATTAACAGCCCTCATCCTGTTGCCCAAAAAGGAAGTTGAAGAAATCAACCAGTGTTTCCAACCATGCCTTCTTTTAAGAGATTTTTTTTTTAACTATGCTTACCTAACCTAACCTTTTCAGAAATGGTCCACGGTGCTATCATGAATGGTTTTTGGGGCTATCCGACAATGGTTTGTGATGACATAATGAACACAAAAGTAGGTATTACCCACTCCAAATTCACAAAATACAAGAACAACGCGAGATGATCCACAGCTGTGCGCGACATATTGTATGTTCCGCAATGGAAGAAAGGAACCAAAAGAGTTACTCGTAATGTGAAAAATCGATGTTATTTTCGTGTAAAAAGCATATGTTCTGCAATACACCATTCGGGTAAAATTTCAGTAACCACCAAACGTCTCTAATTGACTTATTTTTCACATTGATACTTACGTATTCTGCATTCCTAATGATTCTTGAAGGTGGCATTTAGTTTATTCCATGCAAATAATCTCAATTTTAGACATAGAGTATTTTTTTTTTTGTTCGCTTTCGCTTGCGTTACAAGCGATATGGCGGAGAAATCTTGACTGGTGTTGTCCATGATCAGTGGTTATGCAGTGTTGCAACCTTCTTCATAGAAAAATACCTACTTTCATGTTACTGATTTTGTATTTCTTTCCAGGTTCGAAAAACGCATGAACCATGCATGGATAGCCCCACGAACGATTGATAATAGCCCCACGAACCATGCACGGCAAGGTTAGGTTAGGTTCTGTTAGGTTAACCCATTAATGCATGGTGTCCGATTAATCGGACGTTGACATATTTGCATTTCTTTGTAACACTGTTTTACTTTAATTGGTTATATTTATCAAATCTAGTTCTTTGGTACCTCTGTGATGCATATGTCACCCCACAGGCTTGGCAACATTGTAAATTTCCCGCCAAATTGTAAGGGAGTGAAACATGGAGAGAGAGCTGTACTGCGTACCTGCGTAATGGGAAAGCTAATTTCAATTCATATATAGTAGTTGACATTTATCCGAGATGTGTTTTGACAAATATGCGTAAGAAACATTAGTAATCAAATATGTAACAATAATTTGTGCATTAGTTTCATCCCTGAACTGCTATTGCGAGAGAAAATATAGTGTCCGATATATCGGACACTATGCACATTGAGCACTTTATGCAGATTTTCCATTTCCTGTAAAATTTTCGATACCTTTGATGTTTAGACATTGTCAATGTATGTATGTGTGCATATATGCTTGTAATTGTGCGTGCCTATGTGTGTGTGCATTAGTGTATGTATGTGTGCGTGTGTATGCATGTATGTGTGCGTCTTTATGCAATAGTGTGTGAACGTGTGAGTGTTTATGCATTAGTGTTTGAATGTGTGCATGTTTATGCATTAGTGTGTGAATGTGTGCATGTTTATGCATTAGTGTGTGAATGTATGCGTGTTTATGCATTAGTGTAGTGTGTGTATGTGTGCATATGTGTATGTATCTGTGCGTGCGTGTGTGTATGTGATCAAATTTTGACTACTTTGGAGAATGAAGATGTGGAGGAGGAGGAGGAACAACTCATTTATGTTACACCACCAGTGGATGGCAAGGATACAGACGAAGACAGTGATAAATCTGATGATGAGCATGCGGCCAATCTAAACAATTTTTGGCAAAGTACGCTAATGAGCGTTTGTGAGGTGCAAACTAAGATACGAAGTTGTGTTGATTGTAAAGGTTCATCCAGTAATGTAGAGTCTACATCTACCACTACACATGACACTGGTGCTTCAAAAAAAAAAAAAGAATATGTCTTCAGACAAAATCAAGACCCTTGTGGAAGAAAAGTCTACCTTCATTCTAATTACAAACTGAGTGCTGCTGTATTGAACCATCTGAAGAAGCACGAAACTGTGAATCGCAATTAGACTTTTATAATTTATTTTTTGATGAGGACATGCTAAATGTATACCAAATGAATCCAAATTGTATGCTTCGCAAAAAATCTTGATTTGACGAAAGAAGAACTTCTTGTTGTTCTTGGTGGTCTCTTTTTGTCAGG
Source organism: Lepisma saccharinum (assembly GCF_977018435.1). Taxonomy (NCBI): domain Eukaryota; kingdom Metazoa; phylum Arthropoda; class Insecta; order Zygentoma; family Lepismatidae; genus Lepisma; species Lepisma saccharinum. The sequence continues at coordinate 29,567,863 of NC_139235.1, forward strand.
TTATGCAAAATATTCAAACAAAGGTATGTTTTCGTCAAAAGAAAAAGATACTACTTCGATACTTTCTGAAAGCATTCGTTGTGGTCTGCATAATATTCATTTGAATGACAATATACAAATAGATGAGTCCGATAGTCTGTACAGGATACGGCCATATTTGGAGAAACTTTCCTCATCTTTCAAACAGCATGGGGGTGTGGACGAAATGCTTTCCATCGACAAGAGTACGATTCCTTACTACAGGAGGCACTACGCAAAACAGTTCATTAGAGGAAAGCTGATCCGTTTTAGGTTCAAGAACTGGGCAAAAAAGCTCTAGTAGTGGTTACATGATAGATTTCCAGTTCACAGATACAAACTGATAACGGACGACTTTGTTCTGTACTGTAATAATAATTTTGTGTATATTAGTTGATTTCTATTCCAAATGTTTCCTTTTGCATTGTTTCTTCGAATATGTAAACATACACATGACCAGAGGCGGCGATTAGGGGAGCAGTGCCTCCCAATTTTTCGTCACTTTTGCACCCGCACTATGATAGACCTTATCTACAAAGGGAAATATACTGTCTTTGCCCCCTACATTTGGAACCTTGCTCTCCCCCGATTTGGAACCCAATATCCGCCATTGCACATGACTGATCTTAAGCGTTTCATTTTCTTTTGGTTACATATTTTCCACAGCAATACTTTTTCCTTGGGACAGCTATTTATAGACAAAACATGAAAGTGGTCATTGTGCACAGTGTCCCGATTTATTGGACACACGGAAGTGATCGTAGTGCACAGTGTCCGATTTATCGGACGCACTGTATCTCTTACATACATTGTAAAAATAAAAATGTATCGTATATAGTGTCTTACTTGAATTGTACTGATACCAAAACCATGAAAAAAATTTCATGAAAGGGGTTTGTAAACTTTATGCATTAATGGGTTAAGCAAACATACTTAAAATTGTTTTTTAAAATTAGAAAAAAATTTTTTTTCAGGTTCAAAAACTCCACGAACCATGCACAGCAAGGTTAGGTTAGGCAAACATAGTTAAATTTGTTTTTTAAAATTAGAACAATATTTTTTTCGGGATCGAAAACTCCATGAACCATGCACGTGTAACCCCATGAACCATTCATGGATAGCCCCACGAACCATTCATAAATAGCCCCATGAACCATGCACGGATAGCCCCACGAACCATTCATAAATAGCCCCACGAACCATGCACGGCAAGGTTAGGTTAGGCAAACAGTTAAAAAAATATTTAAAATTTGAAGATAATTTATTTTTTGGGACATTCCAATTCCTTCACATCTTTCATGCATCGGAGTGAAATTAATGTCGAAAATTACATGATTTACCGGCAAAAAAAATTAAGTGAGGGGAAAAAACCCTTCCAAGACCTTCCTAAGTATAAATAAACTCATTTCCGTGAGTACTTTCTCCTGCAAAATTGAAGAAATACGTTTTTCGGAAACAAAAATTTTACCCACAATTCGTAACTATGAACCATGAGAAACACAAAATATCCGGGTAACACTTCGATCTAGTGAAAACAGATTTCTTCATTTTTACAGAAGAAACTACTTTTGGAAATCAGTTTCTATAGCATTATCGAAGTTCGCCAATGTATTTTCTTTCATTGTGTAATCTTGTTTTGCGCGAATTCATGTTGTTTTCTAGAAAAATGAATTTTTAACTATGTTTGCCTAACCTAACGGAACTTAACCTAACCTTACCGTGAATGGTTTTTGGGGCTATGCGTGAATGGTGTTTGGGGCTATGCGTGAATGGTGTTTGGGACTATGTGTTAATGGTGTTTGGGACTATGTGTGAATGGTGTTTGGAACTATGTGTGAATGGTATGTGGGGCTATCTGTGAATGGTTTGTGGGGCGATCCTCTATTACTTTCGTGAGAAAAGCATAATGTTCCATAATGCAGAATATGTAAGTAGGAATGTTAAAAAGGACGAAATAAATGAGTTACAGGTGTTTTCACGAGATCGAAGTAGTACCAATATTGGATTGTAATGTATCCATGGCGATGTAAACGGTATACCAATATCACATGACAATAGTAGTAATCTGCCTAGATTTAGATGGTATGAAGTTAAGCCAATGGATATTATTAAAGGAACACAAAAATTAAACAATTCAAAATCTGAGGATTTGTATGGTTTATCAAAAACTTTGTTATAAAAAAATTATTGATGTTATGCAGTACCCAATTACTACTCTTATTATTTGGATGTTTAACAGTGGGTGGTTTCCTACATGCCTCAAAATCTCAGTTGTTGTTCCAATACATAAAAAAGGAGATAAGTCCAACCCAATACGTATCACTTGTGCCTATTCTATCAAAAATTATAGAACACTGCATACAAATTCAGCTAGATAAGTATTTTTCAAATAATAATTTACTCACAAATGCTCAGTATGGTTTTAGAGCTCATTCATGTACCACAAAAGCAAAAGAAAGCATTGTTGCAACAGTACTGGATGCTTCTGAATCTAAATTTCCGTGAGTGCAACGCTTATTGATTTAAGTAAGGCTTTTGATTCAGTTTCACACCAAATGCTGATAAAAAAGGTACGCTCTTATGGTATCCTAGAAGCTGAACTCTCTCTCATAAAATCGTATCTAGCAAATAGACAGCAGAGGGTCAGTATAAACAGTAAACAATCAGATCTCCTAAATATTGAAAGCGGAGTTCCCTAAGGTTCTGTTCTTGGTCCTTTCCTTTTTAACATTTATGTAAATGATCTACCCAGCTTCATACTCCATAAAACTGTTTTGTATGCAGACGATACTACTTTCCTCACAATTGGCAATAATAAATGCATACTTGAAGAACTGGACAAAGAAGTAGAAGAGAAGTCCACTTTCTGGTTTGAAACTAATCAATTGACCACTAATCAAAACAAAACAGAGAAAATAATATTCACCCTAAATAACGACATTGAATGTACCTCAGTAAAGCTTCTTGGTCTATATCTAGATTCAAAATTATCATGGGATGTGGAAACAAACAAATTATGCTGCAAACTGGCCAGTCATCTTCTTATTAAATAAACTTAGATCCTGTGTAAGTGAAAATTTATTGGTACAATCTTATTATGCCTTTTTTCATAGCCATTTAACATATGGGGTTTTATTATGGGGTAACTCATCAAATGCTGGCAATGTATTCATTTGGCAGAAAAAAGCCGTAAGAAATATGGCTGGAATATTCAACCAATCTGTTTCGTGCACACCTCTTTTCAAGCAATATAAAATAATGACTGTTCCATGCCTATACATATTTAGCTGCCTAATGTTTATCAAAGAAAATATTCATAAATTCAAAATAAGATACTCTATACACAGACACAACACAAGATTCAGTTATAAGTTGGACACACCATCAACCAGGCTAAGCAAAGTACAAAATAATTACAAACGCATGGGAATAAAACTCTTCAACCAGCTGCCAGGGACAGCTCACTGTGCACCTCTTGAAAAATTTAGAAGGGTGCTACAAGATTGGCTAAGAGAAAAGGTTTTCTACTCAATAGATGAATTTATTCTGCACTCAAAAGATGATTTAAATTTCTAGAACTCGTAATACATGTAATACTGTCCTCTTCATACTCACCCTATATATTTATTTATGTAGGCTTGTTTAAGCTATTCTGGTAGAGAGTTTTAGATATATATATGCTATTCTTGTATCATGACATATTTCTATGTTTATACTATTCTTGTTTTATGTCTTATATTTGTATGTTTATATTATTCTTGTATTATGTCTTACATTTGTATGTTTATACTATTCTTGTATTCTGTTTGGTATGACTTGAGATGACCGGACCCCTCTCCGATTTTCTTCATATTTGACAGTCACTAATTGAGGCCTCCTAATCACGAATCTGAAGTTAAAATTTGTCGGAAACGTCTAGAAATTGCGAACCATTGATGCTAGCCCCACGAACCATTGGCACGTGGATAGGTTAGTTTCGGTTAGGTTAGGCAAATATAGTTAAAATTTTGTCGTGGTAGTATCAGGATCTAGAAATTGCAAATAATTGCGAAACATTGACACTAGCCCCACGAACCATTGGCATGTGGTTAGGTTAGGTTAGGCAAACATAGTTAAAATTTGGTGTCGTGGTAGTATCAGGAATATATATATTTGCTTGTGAAACAAAAAATTTCGCGAAAATCGACTGTTTCCATTCCGAAAACTAACGCCTTATTTTTGCTTATTTTGCAATTTCTAGACGTTTCCGACAAATTTTAACTTCAGATTCGTGATTAGGAGGCCTCAATTAGTGAGTATGCCAAATATGAAGAAAATCAGAGAGGGGTCCAGTCATCTCAAGTCGTTCCTTATTTTTTTTATATTTGTACCAATGACGACATCTATTGCATTATTGTAATGCTTAATGATGAATAAACATATTGATAGTGCCTCCGATATAACGAACTGTTACCCACAATTGGTAAGTACGAACCATGCGAAACACAAAATATCCGATTTTAATGTGTCTCCGATCTATGAAACTGGTACCGAAAATAGTAAATGTAATCACATAAAAATTATCTTTGGCGCATATGAATCTTACTTTATTATAAATAATATTTTATATTTGGTGGTAAAATTTACCCCCACGCGCCTACTTAAGGTGGTGAAAGATGTGCGCCTGGTTAATGGTTCAGCGCACACACACAAAACAAACTCTTTTTACATATATGTACTTACTTATCTTTTTCTGTGCCAAAGATTGAAGCTAAATATTCTGCCATTCTCTACGAAGTCTATTCAGAACAAGTCCATGCTCACATACGCAACATTTAAATAAACTCGTACCTACAAATATTGTAGGGGTTTAGAAGCTCACAAACAGGTTATTGCAAAATGGCGACGGTACCAATTATCGACAAAATAAGCTTGTTCTCTATTGGCTAATGTTTCGGAAGAGACAACTTGTCCTATGCCGTAGAAAGATGAACAAAACAAATATTCCCCTCAAAATCAACTTTAAAAGAATAAACATGTTTCTAGGACTGAATCTAAGCCACTAATTCCAGATCCGGGCGAACGTAAGCCAATAACATAAGTTAACAGAAAGTAATTTTTCATGTTTTGTGATATTCGTGCCACATTAAATTTCGTTCTACCTATGGTTCTACATTTGGTTGCCCTACTATACACGAAACTGGTTCCCCAGACGGATGAGAAACATAGATGGCAGTGCGATCAATGTCGGTGCTAATTTTCTTATAAAATTAATGCGGCTTTGTCAGTTTTTGGAATATCTTGTGTAGATTTGTTTGTCTTGAAAGGCGGTACGTGAATTGATGGAAACAGTTTTATTTGTGGAGTGATTTGCAGTCACGAAATGACATTAATTTGGAAAGAAAAGTAAAATAAAATTAATAAATAAATAGCATGCGTAACCCAAGAAGAAACATCGCAAAGTGATTCCGGACGTCAGGTGATGGATTGTGTACTAGAGTTTTATTTTTCTATGTTATTAGAATATAAATAGTATCCTGAGAGATATTTCATACCGAGGCGACAAACCACAAGTGTCGCTTGGAAGCGAGCAGTTCGTAATCAATGCAGCCTTTCGAACTGTAGGGACACAAGCTCTGACTGCACCGTTTCCTCAAGGAGATTTTACACCAAAGCGACACACGACAAACGATACGAGGATTTCACACCAAAGCGACGCGGGTCCTTCGGTCCAAGGCAACTTCACACCGAAGCGACACATGTTGCTTGGAAACGAGCCAATCAAGAGCAACATTTCACATCGTAGCGGCATGACGGGAAGCACAGGCCAGCGTTCGGTTGGTGAAATCCTCAAGAGATAAGTGTCGCGTGCCCCTTGTTGCTTTGGTGCGCAATCTCCCTAAATCAAGACACTCATTGCATCGCACATGCGCATCGCTCATTTCCTAGAAGTAGAAAATATAATTCAAATAAACAAAGACGTACATGCCTTACTGGTCTCGGAAACATGGTTGAAGGAGAGTCTTTCGGACGATCTGGTGCATCTTCCGGGATTTCGTTTATTTAGGAAAGACAGAATCGGAAAGAGGGGAGGGGGAGTGGCAATTTATTTGCGCGAGGACGTCCCTGCCAAAATTCTCTCAAAGTCGCCCGATGCCTATGAAGGTTCATCGGAATATATAATCCTCGAAATCAGTATCTGTCAACAAAAACTCCTCCTGGCGGTAGTCTATCGTCCACCTTGCACTCGCCTTGATAACTTCGAGAACGACGTTTCTTTCTACCAAAATATTCACACACGATCATTCTGGGAGATATGAATACCGACCTATGTAGCAAAAAAGAAAAGGTTATAGAATTCCGTGATACGTTCTCTGCTTTAAATCTTTCCATTTGCCATTTAAATCCAACCCACCACACGGCCACTTCCGACTCGTGGCTTGACGTCATCTTGGTTTCTGACGAAAATCGTGTAACGCGCCATGGCCAAATACCAGTGCCTGGAATTTCCTACCACGATTTAATTTACGTGTCCTATTATCTTCGCATTCCTAAATACAAAGCAAAACAAGTTTCATATAGAGACCTCAAAAACATTAACGAAGCCCGCCTAAATGAAGACGGTGCCCTTGTACCATGGCATTTAATCAGTACGTTACCTACAGTGGATGAGCAAGTCTTATTGTTAAATACCTTTATCCTCCAATTGTACAATAAACATGCTCCAGTCAGGAAGAAGCGTGTTTCGCGTCCCCCTGCTCCCTGGCTGACGGACGAGTTGCACCGGCTTATGGCGATGCGTGACAAAGCGTACACCAAATATAGGAAGGCGATCAAGGTCGGTGATTATAACACATCCATCTTTGAAAATTACAGAATTATGAGGAACCGTTGCACCCAGGAAGTGCGAAAATCAAGGCGTCGATTCGCGTCTGAACTACTAACATACGAAAGCAAACCTGACGTCCTCTGGAAAAAATTGAAAATACTGGGAGTTGGGAAACGGAGAAACCACGAATCCGTGAATAAATTTCCACCGGAAGTATTGAACGATCACTTTTGTGATCTTCCGATCGTCGATGATAATGTGAAACACGAAACGATTCGTAACATTGAAACACGCTCCACAACTGCTCCAAAATTTTGTTTTTCTTATTTTTCGCCGGAACAGGTCAGAAAATCGTTACAGAAGATAAAGTCATCGGCCGTAGGAGTAGATGAAATTTCTATCCTCATGATTAAAAAAATTCTCTACCACGTACTTGCTCCTATCACTCATATTTTTAATTTTTCTTTACTTACCGGCGCATTTCCCTCGTCTTGGAAACTCGCCCTGGTACGCCCTATACCTAAAACAAACAACATAATAAACATCAACGATTACCGACCAATCAGCATCCTCCCAGCCTTGTCTAAAGCCCTAGAGCATCTCGTTAGCGATCAAACCCGGGACTTTCTAACGCGGAATAATTTAATAGATCCTCTTCAGTCTGGCTTTCGAAGTAACCACAGCACTTGCACGGCTCTTGTCAACGTAACCGATGACATGAGGCTAGCCATGGACAATAAACAACTTACGATTCTGGTACTTCTAGACTTTACAAAAGCTTTTCAGACAATTGATCATGAAATTCTACTCGCTAAATTATCATCGATTTTCAATTTTTCCGACTCCGCGGTTAATTGGTTCTGCTCCTATCTACAAGAACGTCGACAATGTGTCGTTGACCTATATGGAAAATCGTCGTGGAAAAACATTCCATGTGGTGTCCCTCAAGGCACTGTACTCGGCCCCCTCTTATTTGCTCTGTATATAAACGACCTCCCGACGGTGCTTAACGGCTGTAAATACCATATCTATGCCGACGATTTTCAGTTATATTTCTCTTTCCCCCCGCAAGAAATACTGCATGCAATAGAAATTGTGAACAATGACCTTAAACAAATAAGTACTTGGTCTGCACACCATGGCTTACATCTAAACCCGACTAAAACCCAGTGTATTCTTGTAGGTTCCCCTAGAATTTTGAGCAAAATAGATAAATCTAGCCTCCCTAGACTCAACATAAATGACATTCATCTGCCCTTCTCCACTACTGTTAAGAATCTGGGTGTGATACTCAACCAACATCTCACCTGGGCAGAGCAAGTTAACTCTGTATCTAGAAGAGCTTTCTGTGCATTGCATTCACTCTATCGGCTCAAAAACTTCCTCCCTGAACGCATAAAAATTAAACTGGTCCAGTCTCTTGTATTTCCCATTCTTGACTATTGCGACATTGCTTTCTTGGATGTCAATCACGAGCAAGCTAAACGACTGCAGCGAATTCAAAATGCCTGCATTCGTTTCGTTTTCGACCTAAAATATTCAGACCATTTGACATCGTACTTTGCGAAGGTCGAGTGGCTTAAATTAAGCGATAAACGTAATTTTCATAAGTTAATTTTACTGTACAAAATCCTTCAAATAAAAGACCCGCAATATCTCTATAACCGATTTCAACATCTTTCCGACTTTCACAGCCACAACACCAGATCGCGCGAAAGGTCTCTGCTGTCCATTCCACTCCACAAATCCAACTTTTATGCAAATTCTTTTACTGTTACCTCAGCAGGCCTTTGGAACAAGTTGCCACCTGAAATTCATGTCTCTTCCTCAATTGTGACGTTCAAAAAATTGTTAAAGTTACACATATTATACAATGAAAATTAAATGTTTGATTTCTCTATTAATATGGCGGGTGCAGAGAATGATAGAAGGACGTAAGGCACTAAAATGAATTAGAGTAATATGATGAATTATCATCAAAGTATACCGTATTGGACTGTGTTTTAAGTAGGTGTAATATTGGACTGTGCTTAAGTAAGTGTAGTGTTATGTATTTGCTTGTACGTGTGTAAGGGCAAAGATATGTATGTGTGTGTGTGAGTGTGTGTGTCCGTATCTATAGGTTAGATTACCTTTCTTATATGTAATTTCTCTTTGTATTTTTTATTTCTCTGTAATTTTTTATATATTTTTTTTCTTCCTTTTTTTTCAAAATTTTAATTATTTCATATTCAATTTTTTTGTAAACATGGTCAAGTGGAAGAAAAGGCTCCACAGCCTTAACTTCGCCATGTAAAAGAAGACGAAATAAATAAATAAATAAATAACAAACAACATGTTGCAAGCTATTGAGGAAATGGTCCAGTTTGAGCGACGCACAAGCGACAAAGCGGCACGTGTGACTTATCGTGGCGCCTAAAGTAAGAATCACGAACCTTCCGACCTTCTGTAAACAACCGTCTCACTTCGAGTAACGTATCACTCCGCGCCAGCTGTTCGTGAATGGTGCGGTCATCATATGCTGCTCACTCGCAACCTTTAATTTTACGTAACATGGAAAAACGTATTCTTATTTTAACTGATAATCTACACATTGGAGTATAATAAATTTTCTACAAGTGATTAAATACGTGTTCTTGTTCAAGAATGAACATGTTTTTCTACGCCAAAAGTCCCATTTATCTGACACTGGGTTAACAGATCCCCCTTCCCTCCTCCTCTCTCAGTATGACAGCGCCAAAGTTATACAAGAGAGAGAGAGAGAGAGAGAGAGAGAGATAGAGATAGAGATTCAAGCCTTTTGGTTTTATTTCCACCAAATTATTGCACAACATTGTTGACATGTAGAGTTTTGTTTTCTCCTTTGTGCAACAAATATACCGCCAGTTTTAGCAGAAGCTAAACAAAGAAGAGCCGGGGAATAAAGAGAGATTGTTTATCTTTCTCTCGGTTTCTCGTGCACTAGAAAACAAGAAGACGATAATAAGCACATTCTTTACGCGCGTTTCATGCAAGTAATGTATTCTCTTACCTTGATTCAGTACTTCCTTTTTGAACTTGAGGCATTTTCGGCGCTAGACATCATGTCAGAGTACGGTCTGTCAAATTTGCTTGCAAAAAAGGAACTCGACGTGGCACAAGAGGCGATTTAACGTCGACTGCTAAAATTGGGGAGATCGTTATCAATCATCACTATCAACATCTTCTCTACAGTGGACAGGACGGTTCTTTGATTGAAAGAATACGAAAGCACCTCGCATTGTATTGCGCTTATCTCAAAATCGGTGACCGGTCGTTTTCCTTTGTTTCACCACACCGAAAACACAAAGACGCAGACACACTATTACACCTGGACACCAACTTCACTGCTTGCTCAGGATAGCACCGACACAACGTCGCATAAACATTAAGAACAACCTGCTTCTTGCCACTTTTCAAACGGCTGTATTTCCGAAAGACAACTCTGAAAACACGGGAGACCTTCCTGCACTCATGGAAGTCGCCATGTTCGAAACTGGCGCTATTTTCTTGCTGTTCACGTGATCGATTGTAATTTATACAATAATCACGTATTATTATTATAAATAGAAACCTTTAATGAAAATATATTTTAAAATGTATAATCCAATGTAATTTACACGTTTGTCTTCCATTAGCGTACTTTCATAGAACGGACTACATGATGCGGAAGAAATCCGTTATTAGGCTGTTGCCAACCACAATACTTCTCACTAAGTCAAGTACAGAAACGGAAGTGGTATATCGATTCTCGGCATATGATAGTGTGATTTCACATTGTCAGTGACGATCCTCCGAGGATGGGAAGGGGGTGGGACGCAGGAGTCGATCTATAATACAGAGGTGTTCACCATCCGGATGGTGACATCCTCACACTCCGGAATACTTTTGCGGGTGAAGGAGGGCAGGCGGTAGGGTGAGGGAGGTTGATTTAAAATGAACACCTCACAACAAGAGAGAAGAAAAATGTGACAATATTTAAAAATTCACCCCCAAATATGCATTTTATTTTATATGTAGCGTACAATAAAATGTGACTGCCTCAAAATATTGCTGTATTCTATAGTCTTCTTTCCCCACTTTTATGCTTTTCTAAGTTGCCGTTTTAGTTTCCCTTTGTGTCTTTGCTGCAGAATTATTAATTTAGTCAATCAAATCATATGTATTAGCTTACTTTCATTATCTATAATAATAAATCATAACACTTTTTATCTCATGTGTCACATTCTTCTAGCAAGGTTTTTTATTAAAATATCAGAGAAAATTAATCCTTTGGTACGGAACCGTCTTACTTCTGGGGGATAAGATGTACATTTTGTATTTGATTTTTTAATTTAGCGTTGCTTTTCTTCCACTTTTGGCTAATCCCGACGATGAAAATAAGTGATCGTCAGATGAAATTGATGAAGGGACACTCACAAATAACACCCATGGAGGGATTCGAGCCAGGGAACTTCGGTGATAAGTCTGAAAATCAGCCACCAGGCAAGATGTACATTTTTAAACTTTTTTTTTAACATACATTCAATAACTTTCAACAGATCATCACTCAGTGATACACTGCTTATTCCGCATCTGTTGACAAATGGAATGTTTTTACACCTTGTAGGCTATGTGGATTATTTTTTCCATAAGTTTGCAACACTGTTAGGGTACACGTGCTTTTGTTTACAGAAGGTCTTAAGTTCTATGATTCTTACTTTTTTTTTTAGATCTGTTGTTGTAATGTGCGGTTTTTCGTGTCGCCTATCTGTTGTTCGCACAATTAGCAGCGAACGCTTGCCAATAGACTGAAGGCACCATGTCACTTGTCACTTAGTTGGGAACTCCCCCTGTAGCGCGTCACTTCGGTCTGAGCACCCTTCCTTTAAGGAGCTTTCCGACCGAAGTAACAAGTAGCACGCGAATACGCCATATGAACGTGTCGTTTGCTGTTTGGACCCTCATGTGCAATGAATGATATTTTACAGTCTGGAAGTGTGTGTCACTAGTGTGACAGTGTGAACATCCCGTGTCGCTTGTCCCATTGGTTTGAAAGTTTCCTTACACTCATGTCGATGGCACTAAGAAAGTTTTGTGGGGTTCCCCTTGTCGTTTCATGGAATCATCATTATCATCATCGCCGCGATTAGTTTAAAGCGGAAGAAAAGAGACAGTAAATATCCAAAATACAAATGCTTCAGTGTGTATATCTTTAAAAGAAATGATGATGATAATAATAATGAACCTAATTCAAACACAAAAATTTAGTTGCCAAGAGCATTCCGCGCGTATTTTTTCACCCGTATTATTAACGAAAGTACTGTATGACGATAACAGGACGTGGTCGACTGTCTAGAATGTTCGTTAATATCTTCGCGACCACTGTACCAAATGTCATAGCAATTATCACATTCATAGAAATGCTTCATGTAAAAGAATCAGACGATGCAGCGAAAACTCCATTTACTTCCATTATAGACCGTGTTAAAAATGTAAACATAAACATTGGTAGGTCTTGCCCGGTCCCCCCGGAACTTCCGGTTTAGGCGAGTCCCCGTTGTTTCCAGTGCAGATTCACCGGCATACGAAGTAAGAAATGGGCGATTGTTTACATCACTTCTGCGACGATAGTCAAGAAAGGTATTTGTTAAAGTTCTACTATGAAGGAGTTGGCGTCTAGAATCCGTCGGATGATCAACTGCAGAGCAGATTATTAAAATATGATCGTGTCTTTGTGGCCGCCAGTTGTATAGCTAAGTATCTCATGTACACGCATGACGAACTCAAAACGTACGAAAGTTTAGATATATTTTGTAAATGGAAAAGTGAGGGAAATATAATTCTATAAAACTAGTGTTATTATTATATTATAAAGTATGCTTAAGTGAATCTTTGCCAACATATCTGCAGAAGTAATGAAATGACACATAACAAATGCTAGCTAGTAAATACAGTGCGCCCATTTCGATCTTCAGCCGCGAGATCGGGAGAAGCGTGGCGGGAGGCGCTGACGGAGATGCCGACATTTGCGCCCTGTAATGCCCGCTTATTTTTATGAACATATCCAGACATTTATATAAATATTGCAAAACGAGGACTAACATGTATTAAAATTCATCATCTGTAATTCATCTAAGTTTTGCCCTTATATACACAAGAAATACGCTTTAGAAACGATGTTAAGAGCAAGAAATAAACATTTTAATCATAGTTTTGACCAGTAACGTCCTGCTTAAGTTAATATCCTTGAAAGAGTTTTGTGTTGATGGGGATCGTTTGGAGGTTTCGAATGTGCAACACTGTATCAAGATTACGCTGCAGACGAAACCGTTAAAAGTCAATGGTTTTCATGAGGTTCCTTGCAATCCGAAATCTCCGGCTCGAGTTTTTTGTTCCTTCGCGATTAGACGAAGACAGAGCTGTGAATATAGTGGCGAGCAGATGTAAACCAAGAGCGTGTTAATTTCGTACTGTGCGCAAGAGTGTTATTCTTGGTTACTTGCTGTTACTTGTTTGTGTTATTGCAGTGTGTATGCAGTGACGTGCGGTGACGTCGATACTTGGGGTAGCAATCAGTGGCGTGCTCAAGTGGGGGTTGGTGTGGCTCATAATTACCCCCATTTAGGGCCCAGTATTCCTAAAAATAGAACGTCAATAACAGGAAAAGATTGCAAAATGATGAATGAGTACTAAAAAAAGTACACGTAACCCCCACCCCATTTGAAAATAAGAAAGATTTGATTTGACTACTAAACGAGAGATCCTGGGTTCGAATCTCGGCTTGGCCATGGGCATTCTTTGAGTGTGTCCCTTCATCAATTATGTTGTATCATCTTCGCGATTAGCCAAAAGTGGCGGAAAAGCGAAGTAAAATAAACCAAATCAAGCAATCAATCAATGATTTGATTTGATTTTTGTTACTTAGCGTCGCTTTTTTCTCACATTTGGTTAATTACGAAGATGATACGATAAATTAATGAAGGGACAAACACAAAGAACACCCATGCCCAGGTCGGAGTTCGAACCCGGAACTCCTGGTGTCCTAGCGCGCTGTGATAACCACTCCCCCACGGTTGGGTGATTTGGTGTTTTAAGTACACTTTATGCACAGAATTAAAACAGGTAACAAAACACACTTTTTGTAGTTTCTTCAATAATATTCATTTGCCTTCTTGAGTTCTGAGATACATTTTTCATTTCAAATTATTTCATTATTCACTGCAGAGTACAACACAGGAACAAGAATGCACGCTCATCACGGGTTCGAATCCCGGCCTGGATTGTTCGAGGTTCCTTCATTAATTTCATCACATCATCCTCATTTTCGCAATAACCAAATGTTGCAGAAAAGCGAAGTAAAATAAACCAAACCAACAACAATATGAATGTGCGTTCTCTTGCCCAAATAAATACATCCGTTGGAGGCCAAGAGATTAGTATATGTATTAAAAAAAAAAAAAAACTAAAACGAGAGCAAGAGAGAGCCTGAGCAAATATTTGTAATTTAATCATTATATATTCCATATTAAAAAAAAAAGAAAAAAAGCATAACATTATTGTCTGCACATAACACGTTCCCATTTCATAAATAATAAAGCTACATCCCATATTATACATACATATTGTACAACGTGTAAAATGTTGTGTAAATACAGAGATCATAAGTACTGCAGAAAATTTTCCCTTTAGTTCTTTAGATGATTTACAAGGGAATCGAATGGAAACCAATCCCCTATCTGTCCTATAGGAGATAGACTGGGGGACCTGAAAGCACGGGCTTTCAACCATTGCAGCGGGGGCGATGAGACAAGGGAGGTAGAGGCAGAAATCTTCTCTTTTCCTTCGGAAACCCGTTTCTACCTGGAACTGCTAAGGTGGAAGAAGAGCGAGCTAGGCCACTTTTGCTTGCGGATCCCACCGAGGGACGAGACGCGCGTGATAAAGAAACTGTGACTTTAACAGGACAATAAATATTGTGATTTGAAAATAATTAGAGATGTGAGATTGATTAATCTATCTCTGCTAGACTAAAGTGAGAATCATATAACTTAAGACCTTCTGTAAACAAAAGCACGTGTACCCTAACAGTGTTGCAAACTTATGAAAAAAAATAATCCACATAGCCTACAAGGTGTAAAAACATTCCATTTGTCAACAGATGCGGAATAAGCAGTGTATTACTGATGGCCTGTTGAAATTTATTGAATGTATGTAAAAAAGTAAAGTTAAAAATGCACATCTTGCCTGGTGGCCGACTTTCAGACTCATCACTGAAGTTCCGTGGCTCGAATCCCGGCATGGGTGTTATTTGTGAGTGTCCCTTCATCAATTTTGTCTGACGATCACTCATTCTCATCGTCGGGATTAGCCAAAAGTGTACGAAAAGCAACGCTAAATTTTAAAAAAAATCAAATACAAAATTTACATCTTATCCCCCAGGAGTAAAACGGTTCCGTACCAAAGGATTAATTTTCTCTCATATTTTACTAAAAGAAACCTTGCTAGAAGAATGTGACACATTGAGATAAATTACGTTTTGAAACCGGGGTCTCTTCATTAAATTTATTTGATGTTTGAAAGTGTTATGATTTATTATTAATTAGATAAAAATAATGGAAATAACTCATTTGGTTTGATTCATTTGCTTTATTTTACTTCCCCTCTTGTGCCACTTATGGCTGATTTGCGAAGATGGGGATGAATGATGATGATATGATGAAATCGATGAATGGAAATTCACAAACATCCATGCCGAGGCCATGATTCGATCCCGGGATCCCTGGCGTCGTAGCGCGATGTGCTAACCACTCCGTCACGGGCGCGGCTAACTAATTTGGAATTCAAATATCACCTATCCCTCATCGTCTCGTAACTAATGACAAATGTGCGTGTCACAACGTGGTCGATCTACACCTCAATGTCACACATTCCAGTATCCTCCAGAGTGTACTTCAACATCTCTAAAGTTACTTCATCCAAAACACACTCGTATGTCCTTTAAATCCCGTTCAAAAATGCTGGATTATGCAGCAAAGACACCAAGGGAAACTAAAACGGAAACTTAGAGAAGCATAAAAGTGGGGAAAGAAGACTGTAGAATACAGAAATATTTTAAGGCAGTCATATTTTATTGTACGCTACATATAAAATAAAATGCATATTTGGGGGTGAATTTTTAAATATTGTCACATTTTTCTTCTCTCTTGTTGTGAGGTGTTCATTTTAAATCAACCTCTCTCACCCTACGGCCTATCCTCCTTCACCCGCAAAAGTATTCCGGAGTGTGAGGATGTCACCATCCGGATGCATGTACGTCCGCAGGATTTTTTCAAGGGACGGGCAAGGAAGGTATTTTTTTCCAGGGGGGGCCACCATGGCATATTTTCCCCAATAATAGTGTTCATCCCTCAGAAAACATTGCTTAGATTTGAATTTATCATGTTCGTGCAATAATTAACACACATTATTGTGGCTAAAATTAAATTATATGTGTGAAATATGTAATTTTTGGTTGACTTTCGTTTTCCAGGGGGGACACGGCCCCCCTTGCCCTCCCCCTTCCGGACACCCATGTCCGGATGGTGAACAGCTCTGGATTATAGATCGACTCCATGCGTCCCACCCCCTCCCCCATCCGCGGAGGATCGTCACTGACAATGTGAAATCACACTATCATATGCCGACGTTCGACATACCACTTCCGTTTCTGTACTTGACTTAGTGAGAAGTATTGAGGTTGGCAACAGCCTAATAACGGATTTCTTCCGCATCATGTAGTCCGTTCTATGAAAGTACGCTAATGGAAGAAAAACGTAAATTACGTTGGATTATACATTTTAAAATATATTTTCATTAAAGGTTTCTGTTTATAATAATAGTACGTGATTATTCGATCGATCACGTGAACAGCAAGAAAATAGCGCCAGTTTCGAACATGGCGACTTCCATGCGTACAGGAAGGTCTCCCGTGTTTTCAGAGTAGTCTTTCGGAAATACAGCCGTTTGAAAAGTGGCAAGAAGCAGGTTGTTCTTAACGTTTATGTGACGTTGTGTCGGTGCTATCCTGAGCAAGCAGTGAAGTTGGTGTCCAAGTGTAATTGTGTGTCTGCGTCTTTGTGTTTTCGGTGTGGTGAAAGAAAGGAAAACGACCGGTCAAGTTGTGAGTCCCGCGAAAAAAAACACGTTGTTGCTCGTATAAACAAGCACACCAATTTTGAGATACAACGCGAGGTGCTTTCGTATTCTTTCAATCAAAGAGCCGTCCTGTCCATTGTGGGGAAGATGTTGATAGTGATGATTGATGACGATCTCCCCAATTTTAGCAGTCGACGTTAAATCGCCTCTTGTGCCACGTTGAGTTCCTTTTTGGGAAGCAAATTTGACAGACTGTACTCTGACAGGATGATGTCTAGCGCCGAAAATGCCTCAAGTTCAAAAAGGAACTGCTGAATCAAGGTAAGAAAATACATTACTTGCATGAGACTTGCGTAAATTATGTTGTTATTATCATCTTCCTGTTTTCTAGTGCACGAGAAACCGAGAGAAAGATAAACAATTTATTTTTATTCCCCGGCTTATCTTTGTTTAGCTTCTGCTAAAACTGGTGGTATATTTGTTGCACAAAGGAGGAAACAATACTCTACATGTCAACAATGTTGGGCAATAATTTGGTGGAAGAGGAAGCAAAAAAACCAAGAGGCTTGAATTTACTGAAACGAATCTCTCACTCTCTTGTATAACTTTGGCGCTGTCATACTGAGAGAGGAGGGGGGAAGGGGATCTGTTAACCCAGTGTCAGATAAATGGTACTTTTGGCGTAGAAAAATATGTTCATTCTTGAACAAGAACACGTGTTTAATCACTTGTAGAAAATTTATTATACTTCAATGTGTAGATTATCAGTTAAAATAAGAATACATTTTTCCATGTTACGTAAAATTATAGGTTGCGAGTGAGCAGCATATGATGGCCGCACCATTCACGAACAGCTGGCGCGGAGTGATACGTTACTCGAAGTGAGACGGTTGTTTACAGAGGGTCGGAAGGTTCGTGATTCTTACTGTAGCTACTCCTCAGTGCACGTCACTGTGTGTATGCGTGTTTTGTCAGTGAGACGATTGGAATGCCAGCTGCAAGGTTGACGTTACGAAAGGGGGGGGGGGGGGCTGATAAGTTCTCGGCCCGACCCAGAAGGACTTTAGCTACAGGCACGAAAGTTTCAGGCTATTCAACGTATTCTCCCCGAAGGTCTACACACTTGGCACTTTGTTGCTCCAACTTCTCTAACCCCTCCAAAAAAACACAAAAAAACCGACTTCTCCTGGTCTGCAAAAAACTGTTCGGCAGCTGCTATAACCTCGTTATCACTTCTAAATAGTGATACTAATCATAGAGCGCAAGGTCTGGTGAGTAACGTGGGTGGTCAATTCACTGAAACCCTAGGTCCTTCAGAAAATTCATTGTTCTTCCAGAGCCTTATGAACTGGAGCATTGTCCTGTAGAAACAACACACTACTTCTCAATTTTCCCGGGCGCTTTTCTTTAATAGCATCCTTTAACTTAGCCACAAGACTGCAGTAATCCTCTGATGTTATTGTTTGTCCCTTTGGAAGGTAGTCTGATAACAAAACACCATCCTTTTTCCAGAATATTGAAGCAAGCAGACCTGCGGACCTCTGTGCTTTGAATTTCTTTGGCCTGGGAGATCCTGAGTGGCGCCACTCGCACGATTGCTGTTTGGTCTTAGGATCAAAGTAGTGGAACCAACTTTCATTCTGGGTAACAAGCCGATTCAAAAAATCATCCTTAGAGTTCGCAAAATACCGCAAAATCACCTGAGAAGATGCCACACGTTTGCGTTTCTCATCGGCGTTCAAACGTTTAAGCACCCATTTCGCGGAAAGCTTGTGCATGTCCAAGTGATGATACGCACCCACTTATTGTATAATTTTAGGTGTTTAAAATGTTAATTGTCTATTATGACGTAATTTGTTTTGTTCAATTGGGTAGTCTTTTATGGTTATGGACTAACCTGAAAACATTGGATTGTGAGTGGAGAGGTGAGAGATATTATGGATGTTTCTGGAATAATGGAAGTGATTTTGGAAATGTGAATGTTTTAATTTGTGTAGTGAAGAAGTATTATGATCTAAATACACTTTTGTTTGTAATAAGAAGTTTAATTGTGAGTTCTAGTGTAATATATTAACATTAACTGACTTCTAAATATATTTTTGTGTGCGAGAGTTAGTAAAGTTTGCGTAAGCATATCCTTATCTGATTTCCCACAACCTGAGGGCTTCATAGTAGGCTGATAAGTCTCAAGCTCGCCGTTGAGGAATAAACGTAAGTTGATCCTTTGAGTATATTCCGGGGAACGTAGCAGGTGTAAACTTTTTGGCGCCGCAACGCGGGACTCGATAAATGTGTTTGAGTAGGGTATGCAGAAGCGTAATTTAAGAAGTGATCGTCGTAAGTTAAAAATGGATACTTTAAGTTGCTGTTCCGATAAAGTGAAAGCTGATGATGAAGAGGTCGAGTGCAACGATTGTAAAAGAAGCTTCCACTTACGTTGTGCTGGTTATCCTTTGACAAAATCGCAGTATAAGGAGGAAGAATTGAAATGTCTAATTTGTAAAGAGAAGGGTAATAAAGGAAGTCCTTGTTTGGAACAGTTGTTTCAAACCCTGATGGAGAAAATGGAAATGGGAAGAAAAGAAGATAAAGTGGAACAGGAAAGGATAAGAAAAGAAGATAAAGAGGAACAGGAAAGGATAAGAAATGAACAAGATAGAAAAAGAAAATAAGATAAAGAGGAACAGGAAAGGATAAGAAAAGAAGATAAAGAGGAACAGGAAAGGATAAGAAAAGAAGATAAAGAGGAACAGGAAAGGATAAGAAATGAACAAGATAGAAAAAGAAATGAAGATAAAGAGGAACAGGAAAGAATCAGAAGAGAAGATAAAGAGGAACAGGAAAGGATAAGAAATGAACAAGAAAGAATCAGAAGAGAAGATAAAGAGGAACAGGAAAGGATAAGAAATGAACAAGAAAGAATCAGAAGAGAAGATAAAGAGGAACAGGAAAGGATAAGAAATGAACAAGAGAGAAAAAGGAATGAAGAAAGAGGAGAATTGATGAAGCTGCTCAGTCAAGATAAGGAAGAATTATTATTTAGAATAGAAGAGGGGCGAAAGGAATGTAGAGCAATTAAGGAGACTCTGAGGAAGGAAATTGCGTGCGAGAGGCAGCAAGTAGCTGAATTAATTCTAAAGCTGGAAGAAAAACAAAAGGAGGATTATGACAAGTGGAACTTAGACTTGACACAGGAGAAAACATCTAGAGAAGCTAAAGAAAAGGAAATGGAAAATGAAATTGAGAAATTGAGGGGACGAATAGAGATTGTTGAAATAATTGCAAGGCCAGAAGCAACACAAGGTTCCTCAGAATTACTTGATAATTTAGAGCTAAATCAGAGAAGGCAAGAAAAGAAACTTGAAGAAGTTACGGAGAAAGTCGCATCTGTAGATAGGCAGGTCGATCAACTACAGATGTTAATTGCAGGCTGTCGGGTTCTAGAACCTTCTCAAAATGGTGAAGTTGTATTTCAATCGGGAATGAACGGTTCAACAACGAGAGGTGATTCCAAGGAGAAGATGAGGAAAATAAATCGTTACTCATCAAGTTCTTGCTCTGCAGTTTCCTCTAGTTCTGAGGAAACTGAAACTAGGAAAATTACAAAGCCCAGGAAGAGACATAATAATGGAAAGTCTGAGAGATGGGGACAGGACGAGATATCTCGTGACAATGCTTATAAGAATAGTTCCTACAAATCTTTTCGCATGTCTGATGTTAACGCTCTTTCAAAGTTTGCTGGAGAGATTAATACTGTCTCTGCTGAGAGGTATTTAAAAGAGATAATAACATACCTGGATCTAATGAATGTTCCTATGATTTTTAGATTGAAGTTATTGCCCTCTCTTATGGTAGGAAAAGCTAAGGCGTGGTTTGTTGCAAATGAGAAGAAGTGGAAGACTTTTGAACATTTTTGTGCTGCCTTTAGAAAACAATATGCCTCTGCTGATGCCAAGCAAAGGGAAATGCAGACGCTGAGAAACAAACGGTATTCGAGGAGCTGTAACCTCTCACTTGAAGAATATTGCTGGGACACATATGGCTCTTATTGTAATCTTGTGGATAGTGTTGACCAAAGCGAAGCGCTGAACTTGGTTATTAGTCAACTTCCGCTGCGAGTGCGTCAGTTGGTACTTACTCGCGATCCACGCAACATGGACCAACTTACCAGCTTCTTGGGAAGATATGAAGCCTCGGAGCAACTTGAGGGATGGAGGAGAGAAAATCCGAGATTCGAGGACAGAAGAGCCAACCAAGCTAGAGTTAGGCAATTGACGTTCTCCAGTAATCAACCAAATTCAGCAAAGATGCCTGCAGGTAACGGAAGATCTGATAATGAGAACTTCAGTGGTAGCGCTCGACAAAGTAACAATCCTTCAGGAGAAGAAAATAGAAGCGGGTTCTACATAAGAAGGAACTGCGAGGGATCACAGCGATCTTCTGGAGAAGAAAGAAGAACGCCATTCCGAAGAAGAAGTTCGTATGGTAATAATCATTTCTCCCCACATCGCTATAACCGGTATAGAGGTAACTACAATTGGAGGAGGAAAGAAAGTGCTACACAGACGGAAGATTTCGATAGTGGAGAAACTAGTGTTAAACAATTAGATGTTACCACTTGGAATACGTCTGCCCCGTCCTACACTCGAAAAAACTGAGAAGCAGTTGTTGAGTTGAGTGGATGGCCCTAGAGTTTTGAAAAAGAAAATTTACTCCATTTTCATTTTGTTAATTTTCTTTTTGTTTGTGGGAGGATGCCATGATACGCATCCACTTATTGTATAATTTTAGGTGTTTAAAATGTTAATTGTCTATTATGACGTAATTTGTTTTGTTCAATTGGGTAGTCTTTTATGGTTATGGACTAACCTGAAAACATTGGATTGTGAGTGGAGAGGTGAGAGATATTATGGATGTTTCTGGAATAATGGAAGTGATTTTGGAAATGTGAATGTTTTAATTTGTGTAGTGAAGAAGTATTATGATCTAAATACACTTTTGTTTGTAATAAGAAGTTTAATTGTGAGTTCTAGTGTAATATATTAACATTAACTGACTTCTAAATATATTTTTGTGTGCGAGAGTTAGTAAAGTTTGCGTAAGCATATCCTTATCTGATTTCCCACAACCTGAGGGCTTCATAGTAGGCTGATAAGTCTCAAGCTCGCCGTTGAGGAATAAACGTAAGTTGATCCTTTGAGTATATTCCGGGGAACGTAGCAGGTGTAAACTTTTTGGCGCCGCAACGCGGGACTCGATAAATGTGTTTGAGTAGGGTATGCAGAAGCGTAATTTAAGAAGTGATCGTCGTAAGTTAAAAATGGATACTTTAAGTTGCTGTTCCGATAAAGTGAAAGCTGATGATGAAGAGGTCGAGTGCAACGATTGTAAAAGAAGCTTCCACTTACGTTGTGCTGGTTATCCTTTGACAAAATCGCAGTATAAGGAGGAAGAATTGAAATGTCTAATTTGTAAAGAGAAGGGTAATAAAGGAAGTCCTTGTTTGGAACAGTTGTTTCAAACCCTGATGGAGAAAATGGAAATGGGAAGAAAAGAAGATAAAGTGGAACAGGAAAGGATAAGAAAAGAAGATAAAGAGGAACAGGAAAGGATAAGAAATGAACAAGATAGAAAAAGAAAAGAAGATAAAGAGGAACAGGAAAGGATAAGAAAAGAAGATAAAGAGGAACAGGAAAGGATAAGAAATGAACAAGATAGAAAAAGAAATGAAGATAAAGAGGAACAGGAAAGAATCAGAAGAGAAGATAAAGAGGAACAGGAAAGGATAAGAAATGAACAAGAAAGAATCAGAAGAGAAGATAAAGAGGAACAGGAAAGGATAAGAAATGAACAAGAAAGAATCAGAAGAGAAGATAAAGAGGAACAGGAAAGGATAAGAAATGAACAAGAGAGAAAAAGGAATGAAGAAAGAGGAGAATTGATGAAGCTGCTCAGTCAAGATAAGGAAGAATTATTATTTAGAATAGAAGAGGGGCGAAAGGAATGTAGAGAAATTAAGGAGACTCTGAGGAAGGAAATTGCGTGTGAGAGGCAGCAAGTAGCTGAATTAATTCTAAAGCTGGAAGAAAAACAAAAGGAGGATTATGACAAGTGGAACTTAGACTTGACACAGGAGAAAACATCTAGAGAAGCTAAAGAAAAGGAAATGGAAAATGAAATTGAGAAATTGAGGGGACGAATAGAGATTGTTGAAATAATTGCAAGGCCAGAAGCAACACAAGGTTCCTCAGAATTACTTGATAATTTAGAGCTAAATCAGAGAAGGCAAGAAAAGAAACTTGAAGAAGTTACGGAGAAAGTCGCATCTGTAGATAGGCAGGTCGATCAACTACAGATGTTAATTGCAGGCTGTCGGGTTCTAGAACCTTCTCAAAATGGTGAAGTTGTATTTCAATCGGGAATGAACGGTTCAACAACGAGAGGTGATTCCAAGGAGAAGATGAGGAAAATAAATCGTTACTCATCAAGTTCTTGCTCTGCAGTTTCCTCTAGTTCTGAGGAAACTGAAACTAGGAAAATTACAAAGCCCAGGAAGAGACATAATAATGGAAAGTCTGAGAGATGGGGACAGGACGAGATATCTCGTGACAATGCTTATAAGAATAGTTCCTACAAATCTTTTCGCATGTCTGATGTTAACGCTCTTTCAAAGTTTGCTGGAGAGATTAATACTGTCTCTGCTGAGAGGTATTTAAAAGAGATAATAACATACCTGGATCTAATGAATGTTCCTATGATTTTTAGATTGAAGTTATTGCCCTCTCTTATGGTAGGAAAAGCTAAGGCGTGGTTTGTTGCAAATGAGAAGAAGTGGAAGACTTTTGAACATTTTTGTGCTGCCTTTAGAAAACAATATGCCTCTGCTGATGCCAAGCAAAGGGAAATGCAGACGCTGAGAAACAAACGGTATTCGAGGAGCTGTAACCTCTCACTTGAAGAATATTGCTGGGACACATATGGCTCTTATTGTAATCTTGTGGATAGTGTTGACCAAAGCGAAGCGCTGAACTTGGTTATTAGTCAACTTCCGCTGCGAGTGCGTCAGTTGGTACTTACTCGCGATCCACGCAACATGGACCAACTTACCAGCTTCTTGGGAAGATATGAAGCCTCGGAGCAACTTGAGGGATGGAGGAGAGAAAATCCGAGATTCGAGGACAGAAGAGCCAACCAAGCTAGAGTTAGGCAATTGACGTTCTCCAGTAATCAACCAAATTCAGCAAAGATGCCTGCAGGTAACGGAAGATCTGATAATGAGAACTTCAGTGGTAGCGCTCGACAAAGTAACAATCCTTCAGGAGAAGAAAATAGAAGCGGGTTCTACATAAGAAGGAACTGCGAGGGATCACAGCGATCTTCTGGAGAAGAAAGAAGAACGCCATTCCGAAGAAGAAGTTCGTATGGTAATAATCATTTCTCCCCACATCGCTATAACCGGTATAGAGGTAACTACAATTGGAGGAGGAAAGAAAGTGCTACACAGACGGAAGATTTCGATAGTGGAGAAACTAGTGTTAAACAATTAGATGTTACCACTTGGAATACGTCTGCCCCGTCCTACACTCGAAAAAACTGAGAAGCAGTTGTTGAGTTGAGTGGATGGCCCTAGAGTTTTGAAAAAGAAAATTTACTCCATTTTCATTTTGTTAATTTTCTTTTTGTTTGTGGGAGGATGCCATGATACGCATCCACTTATTGTATAATTTTAGGTGTTTAAAATGTTAATTGTCTATTATGACGTAATTTGTTTTGTTCAATTGGGTAGTCTTTTATGGTTATGGACTAACCTGAAAACATTGGATTGTGAGTGGAGAGGTGAGAGATATTATGGATGTTTCTGGAATAATGGAAGTGATTTTGGAAATGTGAATGTTTTAATTTGTGTAGTGAAGAAGTATTATGATCTAAATACACTTTTGTTTGTAATAAGAAGTTTAATTGTGAGTTCTAGTGTAATATATTAACATTAACTGACTTCTAAATATATTTTTGTGTGCGAGAGTTAGTAAAGTTTGCGTAAGCATATCCTTATCTGATTTCCCACAACCTGAGGGCTTCATAGTAGGCTGATAAGTCTCAAGCTCGCCGTTGAGGAATAAACGTAAGTTGATCCTTTGAGTATATTCCGGGGAACGTAGCAGGTGTAAACTTTTTGGCGCCGCAACGCGGGACTCGATAAATGTGTTTGAGTAGGGTATGCAGAAGCGTAATTTAAGAAGTGATCGTCGTAAGTTAAAAATGGATACTTTAAGTTGCTGTTCCGATAAAGTGAAAGCTGATGATGAAGAGGTCGAGTGCAACGATTGTAAAAGAAGCTTCCACTTACGTTGTGCTGGTTATCCTTTGACAAAATCGCAGTATAAGGAGGAAGAATTGAAATGTCTAATTTGTAAAGAGAAGGGTAATAAAGGAAGTCCTTGTTTGGAACAGTTGTTTCAAACCCTGATGGAGAAAATGGAAATGGGAAGAAAAGAAGATAAAGTGGAACAGGAAAGGATAAGAAAAGAAGATAAAGAGGAACAGGAAAGGATAAGAAATGAACAAGATAGAAAAAGAAAAGAAGATAAAGAGGAACAGGAAAGGATAAGAAAAGAAGATAAAGAGGAACAGGAAAGGATAAGAAATGAACAAGATAGAAAAAGAAATGAAGATAAAGAGGAACAGGAAAGAATCAGAAGAGAAGATAAAGAGGAACAGGAAAGGATAAGAAATGAACAAGAAAGAATCAGAAGAGAAGATAAAGAGGAACAGGAAAGGATAAGAAATGAACAAGAAAGAATCAGAAGAGAAGATAAAGAGGAACAGGAAAGGATAAGAAATGAACAAGAGAGAAAAAGGAATGAAGAAAGAGGAGAATTGATGAAGCTGCTCAGTCAAGATAAGGAAGAATTATTATTTAGAATAGAAGAGGGGCGAAAGGAATGTAGAGAAATTAAGGAGACTCTGAGGAAGGAAATTGCGTGTGAGAGGCAGCAAGTAGCTGAATTAATTCTAAAGCTGGAAGAAAAACAAAAGGAGGATTATGACAAGTGGAACTTAGACTTGACACAGGAGAAAACATCTAGAGAAGCTAAAGAAAAGGAAATGGAAAATGAAATTGAGAAATTGAGGGGACGAATAGAGATTGTTGAAATAATTGCAAGGCCAGAAGCAACACAAGGTTCCTCAGAATTACTTGATAATTTAGAGCTAAATCAGAGAAGGCAAGAAAAGAAACTTGAAGAAGTTACGGAGAAAGTCGCATCTGTAGATAGGCAGGTCGATCAACTACAGATGTTAATTGCAGGCTGTCGGGTTCTAGAACCTTCTCAAAATGGTGAAGTTGTATTTCAATCGGGAATGAACGGTTCAACAACGAGAGGTGATTCCAAGGAGAAGATGAGGAAAATAAATCGTTACTCATCAAGTTCTTGCTCTGCAGTTTCCTCTAGTTCTGAGGAAACTGAAACTAGGAAAATTACAAAGCCCAGGAAGAGACATAATAATGGAAAGTCTGAGAGATGGGGACAGGACGAGATATCTCGTGACAATGCTTATAAGAATAGTTCCTACAAATCTTTTCGCATGTCTGATGTTAACGCTCTTTCAAAGTTTGCTGGAGAGATTAATACTGTCTCTGCTGAGAGGTATTTAAAAGAGATAATAACATACCTGGATCTAATGAATGTTCCTATGATTTTTAGATTGAAGTTATTGCCCTCTCTTATGGTAGGAAAAGCTAAGGCGTGGTTTGTTGCAAATGAGAAGAAGTGGAAGACTTTTGAACATTTTTGTGCTGCCTTTAGAAAACAATATGCCTCTGCTGATGCCAAGCAAAGGGAAATGCAGACGCTGAGAAACAAACGGTATTCGAGGAGCTGTAACCTCTCACTTGAAGAATATTGCTGGGACACATATGGCTCTTATTGTAATCTTGTGGATAGTGTTGACCAAAGCGAAGCGCTGAACTTGGTTATTAGTCAACTTCCGCTGCGAGTGCGTCAGTTGGTACTTACTCGCGATCCACGCAACATGGACCAACTTACCAGCTTCTTGGGAAGATATGAAGCCTCGGAGCAACTTGAGGGATGGAGGAGAGAAAATCCGAGATTCGAGGACAGAAGAGCCAACCAAGCTAGAGTTAGGCAATTGACGTTCTCCAGTAATCAACCAAATTCAGCAAAGATGCCTGCAGGTAACGGAAGATCTGATAATGAGAACTTCAGTGGTAGCGCTCGACAAAGTAACAATCCTTCAGGAGAAGAAAATAGAAGCGGGTTCTACATAAGAAGGAACTGCGAGGGATCACAGCGATCTTCTGGAGAAGAAAGAAGAACGCCATTCCGAAGAAGAAGTTCGTATGGTAATAATCATTTCTCCCCACATCGCTATAACCGGTATAGAGGTAACTACAATTGGAGGAGGAAAGAAAGTGCTACACAGACGGAAGATTTCGATAGTGGAGAAACTAGTGTTAAACAATTAGATGTTACCACTTGGAATACGTCTGCCCCGTCCTACACTCGAAAAAACTGAGAAGCAGTTGTTGAGTTGAGTGGATGGCCCTAGAGTTTTGAAAAAGAAAATTTACTCCATTTTCATTTTGTTAATTTTCTTTTTGTTTGTGGGAGGATGCCATGATACGCATCCACTTATTGTATAATTTTAGGTGTTTAAAATGTTAATTGTCTATTATGACGTAATTTGTTTTGTTCAATTGGGTAGTCTTTTATGGTTATGGACTAACCTGAAAACATTGGATTGTGAGTGGAGAGGTGAGAGATATTATGGATGTTTCTGGAATAATGGAAGTGATTTTGGAAATGTGAATGTTTTAATTTGTGTAGTGAAGAAGTATTATGATCTAAATACACTTTTGTTTGTAATAAGAAGTTTAATTGTGAGTTCTAGTGTAATATATTAACATTAACTGACTTCTAAATATATTTTTGTGTGCGAGAGTTAGTAAAGTTTGCGTAAGCATATCCTTATCTGATTTCCCACAACCTGAGGGCTTCATAGTAGGCTGATAAGTCTCAAGCTCGCCGTTGAGGAATAAACGTAAGTTGATCCTTTGAGTATATTCCGGGGAACGTAGCAGTGATCATGGATTATTGACCAGACACGTTCTTTGGATATGTGCAAGGTCTCAGCTATTGCTTGAAGACAAATTCGTTTGTTACTCAAAATCAGGTCATGAACCTCATCCACTTTTTCCAGAAGTGACACTGACACTGGCCCCCCACACCTTTCACCATCTTCTGTGGAAAAATCACCTCGCTTAAAGTTTGAGCACCATTTCTTCACAGTGGAGTGTGAAGGGCAATGTACACCCAATGTGTAGGGACATTGAATTTTCGCGATGCGCGAAATCGCGAAAAGTGAAAAAAGATGCAATTTGGAACATTCTGCACGTAACTACACCCCCAATGATGAAATATGCATGAGTTTCATTCGCGAAGTAATGCGAAATGTGTGCTTTTCCACGAAATGAACGCTTTTTCGCGAAAAACACGCAAAAACCAACAATCGAGGTTGTGCGCGCAAAGTGTCGATTTGTAACGAAACGTTTGCTTAAAGTTTCCTACCACTTGCAGCTGAAGAGCGTTTTATCTTCGATCACATCAGGAAGACCCTGCAAATTTGGATTTCCCATGCACATAATCTCAGTTCGAAAACTTCGCTCCCTGTCAAGCTGCATTCCTTTCTTCCCCCGAATGTCTACTCAACTTCCAGTTTCATTGAACTTGCTAGCTGTAGCACCAATAAGATTAGTCTGTTCCCGCACATCAAGGGAAACAATGGTGTCATTTGTGTTCAGTCATGAATGAATTTTGTTTATCATCATGTGATTTTCAACGTGTGTTTGTGTATGTGCAGTAGTGATTATTTTATTTGTTGGACAGCAAGGATATCCTTTAAATACATACAATGAATAAATCACTTGAGATATGCAATTTAGAAATGAAGTGATTTTGTGTTGATGTTTTCTTTTTGGTTGGACAGCTAAGTACTTGTATGTGTACAGTATATAAAAATGAAGTAGTTTATCATTTTATAGCTCTTTTGTATGTTGTTTCCTCTCATAATGAAAAAGTGTGTGCCATTTTTTTTTATTCACCGCTATTATATACCGCTGATCTAACATTTTATTTACCGCTCTCCTCAGTTTTTATTTACCATAAATTTGTCTCCCTACCAATGTGTCTAGCATGCAACCATGCATTTCCTTCGGCGACTTCTATTACAGGAAAAATAACTTCATGACACGTCGCAACTCCTCCTTGGTAAATTCCACATTTGGCTGCACCATGCTTCAATCTATGGCCTGTAAAGGAAAAACCGTTAGTGATACGATCATCCCAGCTGGCACTTAAACTTCCAAAAGATCAATGGTTCAAATGCAATGCATGATTTCTGGATGACATGTGCGGAAGGGGGGTCAGGCCGAGAACTTATCAGCCCTCTCCCCATTCGTAGAACAAAGAATTTTTATGTATGACACTTGCGTGAAAACAGACTCGTGTCGAGACGTGTGTAGGCAATTTGTACAGAAATTCCCAGGCGTTTCACCTCCACATAGAGATATGGTTAGACATCTTGTCCTTAAATTACGAGAAACTGGATCGTTAAATTGTAAAACACCTAAGCAAAAACGACGGATTCTAACCGAAGCAAAATTCGATGAAATTGGTGCAGCGTTAGAACGTTCTCCAAACAAACCTCTACGCCGTGTTTCAGAGGAGATGGGCGTGTCAAAATAATCAGCACATTCAGCCACTAAGCTACTAAAATTAAAACCGTACAGAGTTTCTATAGTGCAAGAATTACGGCCCCCTGACAACGTAAGTAGAGTAAATTTCTGTAATTGGGTTTTGCAGAATATTGTAGATGGTATTGTTGATCCACAGTTAATATTTTTTTCGGATGAGGCATGGTTTCACTTGCGTGATCATGTTTGTTCACAGAACAATAGATACTGGAGCATTGAAAATCTCCGAATAATACACGAAGTTCAGTTACATGATGCAAAAATTGGTGTGTGGTGTGCTGTAAGTGCAAAAAGAATAGTAAGGCCTATATTTTTTGAAGACGCAATAAATTCAGAGAGGTACCGCACACAAATACTCGCGCCATTTTTTCAGTTGTTATCAGATAATGAGAGACAATATGGCTATTTTCAACAAGATTCGGCCACAGCCCATACCGCCGCTGATTCTCTGGACGCTATAAGGGAGGTGTTTGATGACAGAATAATTTCTAGAGGTTTATGGCCTTCACGTTCGCCAGATCTTACCGTATGTGACTTTTATTTGGGGGGAACCTTCAAAA
Source organism: Lepisma saccharinum (assembly GCF_977018435.1). Classification (NCBI taxonomy): domain Eukaryota; kingdom Metazoa; phylum Arthropoda; class Insecta; order Zygentoma; family Lepismatidae; genus Lepisma; species Lepisma saccharinum. The sequence continues at coordinate 29,598,155 of NC_139235.1, forward strand.
ATAGAGTCTACCGAAATAACCCTCATAGCATCGACGAACTAAAAGACAATATAAGGGCAGAACGTGGAAGAATTACGGAAGAAGAACTTTTGCGTGTGTATCAAAATTTCATCAAACGATGCCAGGAATGTGTGAATGTAGGTGGACATCACTTTGAACAACTCTTATAACACAGGTTAGTGCTCGTTTTGCAATATTAATATAAAAGTATGCATATGTCCATAAAAATAAGCGGGCATTACAGACCGCAAATGTCGGCATCTCCGTCAGCGCCGCCCGCCACGCTTCTCCCGATCTCTCGGCTGAAGATCGAAATGGACGCAGCTTTCAACGTCGCCTTTCCGCCTGAGGGATTTAGAGAAACCCTATGATATGGCATACCACTTTTACTTGCACGAATTTACTTCAAACAACAAGGGAATTTTCAGACCGAAGCGACAAACGATATCGGGATTTCGCTCAGAAGCATTCGATCTAAAACAAACCATTTACCAGTCACGCTTGCGCAAATAACAGGCCGGCCCAACACAATGCACGGCATTGATAAACCGGTCCATGCCGAGCAACAAGCGACACCTAAAATTTGCCGTGTCGCTTTAATTCGGAAGGTGTTTTTATTTTTGAATGTTGGTTCCCAAGAAAAAAACATATCGTTGCAGTCTGAAAGCTTCCTTTCGAACCAATTCATCACGAGAAAATGCACGTGTCGCTTGGACTGGACTGTTGTTTTCTCAGTACCATGCATTATGTCGTCTCGGTCTGTTGTACTCGTATGCAAGGTGAATTGTTTCCTTTAGAGTAAACGGGCTGTTGCTTGTCGCTTCGGTATGTAATTTCCGTGCCACTTAAAAGTGAATCATCAGTGATCAATGAAATTTTTCGAACCGAAGCGACACGACAAGCTGGACGTGTCGATCAGATTTCCAATGGTGTGTATTGTGCAGCCTGAGACTTGATTTCCCATGAGCGGTAAATGCTTATTTATAGACTAAATGGGCCTGTGTCGCTTGTCACTTCGGTACGAACCACTGCTGTAGCATGTCGCTTTGGTTTGAAACCTCACAGTTGTTATGCACCCGCGTTGAGTCCGATAAATTAATTGATTGGAAAAGATCGATCAAAGATCAATTGATGACCAAGCAGTGTGGGCAAGCAACGGTGGTGGTTTTGAGTGATGACGTCATGAAATGGGTGTTGTTTATTTTGTGAGGAAGGATTTGATTGGTGTGACGTCATTGAATGGGTTGTGTTTATTTTGTGAGGAGTGTTTTGATTGGTTGTTGGGGGGAGGAGGAAAAGTCGGTGGCGGTTGGGGAATTTGATAAGACGGTTTCCTGTTGTTAATGATGAGGTGACGGTTTTCTGGGAATGTTGATATGGGTTGGGGTTTCCTGTTGTTAATGAGGAAGTGACTACGGTTGGTTTTCTGGGAATGATGATATGGGTTTCCGTTTCGGTTGGAATAAAGGGGCGTAAATGACTGTTGAAGTTGATAAGCGTCGACGGTTGAGAAGATAAAGGAGTTGGAAAGGAAATGTGTTGGGATGTTGAATCGATATGGAGAGATTGTGGAACACGTGTTGGGACATGTCGGGTGTTTCTTGGAATGGGCGTGTAGAAGTTCGTGGGAACGTTGATAAGGTATGACTGTGTGCAGGATACGTTAGTAGGCGGCGGAATGGAGAGCGGGCAAAAAAGAAAAAAAGTTTCCGAGAGGCAGCATGTGAATAGAATAAAAAAATTGTGTTCTCGGAGGAGGTGGAGTTTCATAGTATACCGGGAAAAGAGGAGGACCGACGAGGCACGTGGGCGTTGGATGCCTTGCGCGAGAGAATGCGCAGAGAAAATCAGGGAATTTGAGGAGGGGTAGGTAGGTATATAAGAAGTTTTGCCGTGTTTCACTTACACAGTTCGGCAGACTGTACGCTATCAGGTAGTAATCATCTGCGACCTTGCTGACACTTGTTCCTGGACGAGCTAGGTATAAAATCTGTATTCCGAGGTGAGTACTATGGGTTTTGTATCCTGAATGCTGTCATTTGTCGGTGGGATGATTGGAAAGTCATCCCCACCTGAACCGGTAACTGATGGTAGTTCGCTACCTACTTCTCAATGTTCACCAGAGCGGCCGATGCGTTCAGGTGTGAGTACGGTAGAGAATAGGGATGTGTCGAGCTGGATTAGTGAAGAAGAATTTTGTAAATTGTGGGAAGAAAGGAATGCGGCACATCATGCATTCGAGAAAGTAAAAAACAGCGTAAACGAAACTGTATCGACGGTGCTGGTGAACCTTTGAGAAAAAGGAAGCCGTTTGTGTTGAAGAATCTAACGTGCAATCTTTTATATGGGTATACGGAACGTCCTCCAGGTGAGACGATGTGTCTGGCATATCCTGTTACGGTTTCTGGTCGAGGAAAAGTGAAGTCTGGTAAACCAGAGAAGGCTGTAAATAACGGTTCAAAATTATTAATTTTCGATGCTCCTGTGAGGTACAGGGAAAGCCTTTTGGTTACTTTTTATATCTGATGAAATTCATCCACTGTTGCTGAAAATAAAGATGTTTTGATGTAAATTGTATAATACTGACGCGTGCATAAAATAACAGTTTCTTTTTTATTTTCAGATGGCATTGTTACCTTTTGATTTCGACCTTTTGTATGCTGACCTTAAAAACGAGAATCGGAAGGGAGAAAGAAGAAACCTATGGAATAAGAACCAGGATAAGCAAGCGGAGAAACATATTGCGTGTTACGTAGACTTTTGCGAAGAAAACAACTTAGCTGAAGATCTGTTAAAAAATCTGGAAGAAGTGTGCAAAGATATGGAAGTAAGAATCGACAATCTGATAAAAATGTTTTCATGTATAATCGAGAAAAAAGAAAAATCTGCTGTATTCGGGGATTTCGTCGAAAATATAAAACGTGGGCAGTATGTACCTTCCCATCTATCTCTTCGAGTGTGCTTTGAATTGATGGAGTTATTTAAAGGTGTCAGACAGCAGAAAGAAGAGGAGAAAATGGGGGACGAGGAGAAAGGAATGGAGAAGAGAATGGTGGAGCTTTTGAAAAAGAGAAAATTGAACAGCTAGAACTAACATTACTAATACACTAACACACTGTTCAATTTTCTGCGGTTGCATTCGAAGAGATAGATGGGAAGTTTATTGATTTGTTGCAATACAATTATTCACCTGTAGAGTTTCATTATGTGTAACAATTTCTGTGTATATATTTTGTAAACTGATGATCGACACTATTGATTTGTTGCAACACTGATATTATATAATTACTCACCTGTAGAGTTTCATTACGTGTAACAATTTCTGTGTATATATTTTGTAAACTGATGATCGACACCAATAAAGGTTGCGATGTATAAATATGAACTTATTATTTGACAAAATGAAATTAAAATAAGGTACTTACATCGTCCCCGTTCTCCATTCTGATCCTTCGTTAACAATTTCCAAGTGTGAAATGATCGTAGAGAAACACATGCAGCTGTCGCAAACACAGATTCCAGTATCATATCGTCTTTCAAGATAGTAAGTTAATTGCTGAATCTGGCTAATTGGTATATCCGGTAAACTTTGATTGCAGTATCATATCAAATTGGTGTCAACACTTGAGAGATGAACTCACTGCTGGCTAATCGGCATATCCGGTAAATTTGGATCGCAGTATCATATCAAGTTGGTGTCGACAGCTGCGAGATATCTAATAGCTGCATGTGGTTGACTGCTTGGCAGACTCTGATAGAAAAATAATAAGGGTCTAATTAAATATACAGCTCTCTGACAGCCCGGTCGAGAAGTGTTGAGATAAACTGTTCTAATATAAAGTTCCTTCTTTCTGTTTTCCAATGTAATGTTATGAATCGATCGGCAGGAAAAGTCTACAAATATGGATGTTATTAACTGAGGCAGGTGTCTCACATAATAAAGATGTATTTTATAATATTGGTTATATATGTTTTATAATGGGTTATTGATTTGGTGTTATAAGTGCACTTTATGCACAGTAAGGCTAAACGGGATCGAACCTACAGTTTTAAAGTGGAATCCGAACTTCTATAAGCTTTCACAGGGAAATGCACAGTAAGGCTAATCGAGATCGGACCTACAGTTTTAAAGTTCCTTCTTTCTGTTTCCGAATGTAATGTTATGAACCAGTGTTGTAATATCGGTAGGAAAAGTCTACAAATATGGATGTTATTAGTTGAGGCAGGTGTCTCCCATAATGAAGATGTATTTTATAATATCGGATATATATGTTTTATAATAGGGTTATCGATTTACTGTTATAAGTCCACTTTATGCACAGTAAGGCTAATCGGGATCGGACCTATAGTTTTAAAGGGGATCCGAACTTCTATAAGCTTTCACAGAGAATATATATAAGTATAACATACACATATATAACTTGACCTTTGACCTTGACCTTTGACCTTTGACCTTGACCTTTGACCTTGTCCTTTGACATTTGAGCTTGACCATCGAATTTCTCGGTTCCTAATTGAGCTAGGAGGATGATTGATAGCTTGTTGGACTCGGAGTGAAGTCCTCTTTCCGGTGAACCAGGTTTCATTGTTCTAGGACCGGCGGTTTCCTACTTTCTTTATTTTCAATCGTAGACCCCCTTCCGACCACTCTACTGAAAGGTCTCGACGTGCAGATTACGAATATATAATCAGATTCGCTCTACGACGATTAGGGGAGGAGCTAGAGCGATTTGAAAATTTCGATTTTTTTTTTTTTTTATTTTTTTCGAAAATTTAAAATCGCTATATCTCGACTCCTAATTGAGCTAGGAGGATGATGGATAGCTTGTTGGACTCGGAGTGAAGTTCTCTTTCCGGTGAACCAGGTTTCATTGTTCTAGGACCGGCGGTTTCCTACTTTCTTTATTTCCGGTCGGAGAGCTTTGATGTTACATTCAAATGACAGGTCTTGCCGTGCAGATTCCGAATATGTAATTACTTCCGGTCCAGCTCAATTAGGAGCCGAGCTATTTCCTTATCTACGTCCTTCTTCCTTTGTCGATATATAAACATTTCACACGTTTCTTCGTTAAGAATTTATCTACATCCTGTTTCCTCTGTTTACAGATAAAGACGAAAACCGTTACATAGCCATATCAACGAGGAAAACATGTGGTGAAGACTGTTAATCATTTCCGGGATAATCACATAGGGTCAGTAGAACCGTTAGGATCGGAGATAACTGTTGCGTCATGCTTGCGTATATAAAGAACGGCGTTCTCTCCACAAGACAGTCTTCGTGAAATAATTATTGTACGATCATGGACGTACAGTTATCCGCTGACGATCTGTTAGTGCTATATCGTGACTGATATTACACAACACCTGCACAATTACGGGAAGTGTTGGCGAACATTGCTCAGAAAATCATCGCGGGAGAAAATATCTCATTGGTCGAGGAGTATGACCACTTATTACGGACAGTGACATCTGCACCCGATCTTTCTGGAGAAGGATGGACAGGTATTCCCGAAGAGTCCCCAGACCCCCCGTCGACACCCGATCCTATATCCCGAGTCACCAAGGAGAAGCAAGCATCCGACACAGGAACTGACGCTGCATCCAGATCACACCCGGAGCCTTTGCCAGGACCGTCAAGGAGACCAGACCCCTTGCCACCAGCAGAGCAGTCATCAAAGAATGCTTCTGTATCAATTGGGAAAGGTAAGAAAAGGAAACGTGTTTCAGTGTCTCGTGAACAGATAGGGAATATAACATTACATAACATTCAAGAACGTGAATATCCTAAATTCTGTTCCAAGGGACGACGTGTTGAATTAAGTTTCTCACACCCTCCAGAAAATGTCGATCCTCACACTTGGATTCGCGAAGGTGTTGAAAATCTTCTTACATACGTTAAAAAAGACACCAAGGATGAAGACAAAATAGGTTTAACTTTGTCTAACATATCTGACCCAACTGTGAAAGATATTTATATCGGGTGGCATAGATGTGATCAGTTGCATAGTGATATGGTGTGGAACATTATGTACAAAATATTGCAAAGTGCGAGAACCTTCACTGATACTGACCACTTAATTTTACGAGCAGACCATGTCAATATACCTGTCGGAGGTGGTGGGGGTACTCGAACATATTGTTTACATAATTATATGTTAAGTACACAGAAAAGAAGTATCGTCGGTGTGCCAAATAGAAAAAAACCACTCTGTTTAGCTGAAGCGCTGGTCATAGGGAAAGCCTATGCTGATAACGATCCTTCCTATACTCAATACAGAAAAAACAGAAATCTTCTCAAACCTGTTTTCGAAATTATGCGAAAAGCAGATGTAGATCTGACAGATAATACATGTGCCGGAAGTGGAATTCCCGAACTGAGAAAATTTCAGCAAGTTCTCCCAGAATATAAGATTATTGTATACAACAATCTTCGTGACGTTAAAGATGTTTTGTTTGAAGGACTGGTTGAAAACGCTTCCAAATTTATATATCTTCTCTACGATAACCTGAGACAGCATTATGATGTAATAGTGAACCGTGTTGGAGCATTTGCGGCAAAACAAGAATGTCGCGGGTGTAACGAACTCATATTTCAGAAAGCTCATAACCATCTGTGTAAACAGTTATGTTCTATGTGCCGTTCAACTCCACCGTGTGTGCCTGAACAGGGTGTTCGTAGAATATGTCAAACATGTAACAGAATTTTCAAAAATGAGAACTGCTTCACAAATCATGTTTCTAGACCGTTCCGAAACGGTACTGTCTGCAGCGAAATCCAACAGTGTCCCCGATGTTTCAGAATTATTTTCACGAACAATAGATATGAGAAAGTACATAGATGCAACATGATATATTGTACGGTATGTAATTGTGTGAAACCTGTAAATCATTTCTGTTACATGTCGATACCGAAACCTAAACAGAACTCAAAATTTCTATTTGTGTTTTACGACTTTGAACGCTATACTGACATTCCTTATCTTGAGAAAGATAAAACTTTTCTTCACGTTCCGAATCTTATTGTGGTGCAGACGGCCTGTCACGCATGTTACAAAAAAGAGGATTTAACAGTTCCGTGTTCTGTTTGTGGAACAAGAGAGTTTATATTCTGGGATGACCCTGTAGACACATTCCTGTCCTATTTGGAATTGCAGCATAAGTTTTCCGACATAACCATCTGTGCACATAATGCACGAGGTTACGATTCTACATTTTTATTACGGAGAATGTTGGAGAGAGAAATGAAACCTCGTGTCATCTTAGATGGTACCAAAATCATCAGCATGACATACCAAAATCTTCATTTGGTGGACAGCCTCAACTACGTTCAGACAAATCTTGCAGGCTTTTCGAAACTTTTCGGTTTGCCTGTTCAGAAAGGATATTATCCGCATTTGTGGAACACCTACAAGAACAGAAATTACATTGGACCGATGCCTCCTCCTGCATACGGTTATGAATACATGAAAACAGTTGAAGATCAACACCGTTTCATGTCTTGGTATAACGCCGAATGCATGCGAAACATACCTTTCAACAACAGAAACCAACTTCTCCAATACTGCATCAAGGATGTTACCCTGTTGAGACAAGAATGTCTGAAGCTGAGACAGAATTTCCTAGACATATGCAAAATAGACATTTTCAAGGATTGCCTCACAATAGCATCTGCCTGTTCACTAATTTACAGACAGAAATTTATGCCTGCTAACACTATAGGAATAATTCCTAAAGGAGGTTACCATCATGCAGATCAGATGTCGAAGTTTGCATTGAAATGGCTAACCTACGTTGAAGAACAGAATGATGTAATACTTCTTCACGGCGGACGTACTCGTGAAAAATATGTCATAGGAGGACGTTACAGAGTGGACGGTTATCACGAGGAGACGAGGACAGTGTATGAGGCACTGGGCTGTTACTGGCATGGTTGTAAACGTTGCATAGCCGTTAACAGAGATATGTATCCGAAAGATGACGATGAAACCGATCAGGATAGTAACAGTCAGAAACACAGTGACATGTTGAACACTGCAGCCTTCAGATACGAGACAACATGTCGTAAACTTGCGGCTTTACGTTATGAAGGATACCATGTCGTCACTATGTGGGAATGCGATTTCAACAAAATATTGAAAGCAGATCCTGAATTGAATAGATATCTATCGACACATCCTATTGTCTGCTGCATTCCTTTAAATCCACGAGACGCCTTATGTGGAGGAAGAGTTGAAACAGTCAGGACTTATTACAAGATCAAGGAAAACGAGAAATTGCAGTACAACGATTTTACAAGTTTGTACCCTTATGTGAACAAATACTGTGCCTATCCTGTCGGACATCCTACAATATTTCTAGGAAATTCTATTCCTCCGGTAAATGAGGTTTTGAACATGGAGGGACTCATCAAATGTACTATTCTGCCACCGAAAACCCTTTTACATCCTGTTTTACCTACAAAAATGCACGGAAAACTGATGTTTGTATTGTGCAAGGAATGTGCTTTTAGATTAAAATGTGAAGGTACATGCAGCCATTCCGATGATCAACGTGTACTTTCAGGAACTTGGGTCATAGCCGAGGTGCGTAAAGCTTGCAGTTTAGGCTACAAAGTACTGTCAGTGTCGGAAGTGTGGAAGTATGAAACATCGATGTACGACCCTGTCACAAAGACTGGAGGACTTTTTTCTGAAAATAAAACAGGAAGCGAGCGGGTGGCCTTTATGGTGTCAGAATGACGAGGATAAGCAGAAATACATACAGGAATATTTCGATAAGGAGGGTATTCTGTTGGAAGAAAACAGTATCGAAGTCAATCCCGGGAAACGTACTCTGGCTAAACTCTGCCTTAATTCTTTATGGGGCAAGTTCTGCCAACGCGACAATCTTTCCCAGACAACCATCATCAAGGAATCGAAGGATTTCCTCGATAAAATGACTGACCCAAATATCATAATCGGAGGAGTCGTATTCATCAATCAGGACACCGTTTTAGTGAACTGGAAATATGTTGAAGAGGCAGTCAGTCAGAACAGGAAAGTAAACGTTCCTATCGCTGCCTTCACAACATGTCATGCTCCTCTGAAACTTTATGAACTTCTAGAAAAATTGGGTGACAGGGTATGTTATTGTGATACAGATTCAGTAATTTACATAGATAGTCCTGAAATGGAATACCATCCCCAGACAGGTGACGCACTAGGAGAACTCACCGATGAATTGGCAGATTTCGGCACCGATGCGGTTTGTGAACAGTTTGTTTCAACGGGACCGAAAAGTTACAGCATGAAAATAACAAAACCGTTCTCCGAAGCACAGTATATCTGTAAAGTGAAAGGGATTACATTGAATACCTCCACATCAGAATTGATTAATTTCGATACCTGTGCGACATGATAAACAATGAGAAACCTGAAGTTATGGTCGAAAATATTTTCCGAATCAGAAGAACAAAACAGTTCCAAGTCATCAGTACAAATGAAAAAAGCTGTTTCAGCCAGTATTGTTGAAACGACAATTCGACCATGAACATTTATCGTTTCCTTTCGGATACTGTGCAGACTAAAATATGTCTGTAACGGTCCAGAGTTCGAACCCTTCGTGGACTGATATAAAACGTGTTTGCAGACTGCCAGACCTTCATTTTTCTTCAGAATCTGTAAGGCGTTTCTTCAGCATGATTTCTAAACTTTCTCATCCTTTCACCATGATGGTTTGCGGAGCATCAGGAAGCGGAAAAACTACTTTTGTGACAAATATGGTCGATTCCATTGTTCATCTTGTAGAAGGATCCGTCAAGAAAATCATATGGTGTTACGATCAGGAGAACAGTATTCCACAAAGTCTTCGAGATGTGCAATATCATAAAGGTATCGTCGATTGGCAGTCGTGGAACGGAAAAACTCCTACACTCATAATCCTGGATGATCTTATGATGGTTGCACAAGGGGAAAAAGTCGCCGACCTTTTCACAAAAGGTAGCCATCACAAAAACATTTCGGTGGTGTTCATAACACAGAATCTTTTTCACCAAGGAAAAAATTGCAGGGACATTTCGTTGAACGTGAAGCACTTTGTTATTTTTAAAAATCCTCGAGATATGAACCAATTCACTGTTTTTGCACGACAACTTCATCCTCACCGCATGAAGGAACTCGAAAAAGTATATATAGATGCTACCGCGCAACCTTACACTTATTTGTATATTGTTCTCTCACAGTCAACACCGGATCCTTTACGTTATCAGACAGACGTTTTCAACCAGAATTACTCAACTGTATATCTTCTTCAGGAATGTTTAAAACATCGAGATGAGGAAAACGAGGAAGACACGTACCAACTCACGTTCTAACAGGAATAGACATTCGACTTCTTTCAAGAAACATTCACCTTTCTTGCACGTGTTGAAAAATTCACCGCCCAAAATCCGTAAATCATTATTGAAAAGTGCTCCGAAAAAGACAATACTTTTCATCAGCGAATGCTGCCTGAACGTTTTAAAAGGAAACGTGAAAATTAAACCGTCCGCAAAACGTCGTCTGACACCTTACAAGTCGGTCATACGCAATCTTGTGAAACCGAAAGTGAACATCGAGAAACGCAGAAAGCTTCTTGTTCAAAAAGGAGGATTTCTACCTTTACTTCTAGGCTCCTTGTTATCGGGTCTTCTCGGTACTCTCATTCCTCATTGAGAAATGACATCTTCTTACAAGAAAATGATCGTTCTTTCACCGGAACAGTTAGCACGTATTCGTGGTTCCGAATTGTCTGTAACTCAAAAATTATCCGTTCTAGATAAGAAGATGAACGATATTCTAAAAATGAAAAATATAACAGACGATCAAAAATGGCGTCTTTACAGAAAGGAACTGGACGAGTATTTATGGCTGAGTCGAAAATCCAAAGAACCATTACAGATTCCTATTGTTCAAGATAACGACGGTTCTTGTACTATTTCACCAGAATCAACGTATTTTCCTCAGAACCTGGCAGAGACATTACCCCGTAATACACGTCATCAGTTACAGAATATCATAGATGAGTACCAATCTACGGCACAACATTTGATAGACGAACGTCAGGAAAAAACACTTCCGGATCCGAAAACGTTGAACTTCTCATCGTCGCCAACGGAAAGCCCTGGACCGTCTCATCGACAGAAGAAGAAGAAGAAGAAAGTGACCGTCCGTGTTTCCAGGAAAACTACACCTTTTCTGAGAACACCTGACGCTTACAAACTAGTTCCTCTGAGAAAAAGCCGTAGACAGAGAGATCGGTCATGGGAGTCCCTAAGTTGAAACACAATAAAATTGTCACGAAAATATATTACGATCCCCGACACCATGCTTCATTCTCATCTGTAGATCGTCTGTGGAAAGCGGTACGGGATAAAAATATATCCCGCGATACGGTGAAAAATTGGCTGATGCATCAGGAAACCTACACTCTCCACAAACCTGCGAGAAAAAGGTTTCCTCGAGATCATTACAATGTATGGAACATAGACATGCTTTGGGAAGCTGATCTCAACGACATGGCATCGATTCAAAAACATAACGACGGATACAAATATCTTCTGACAGTGATCGACGTATTTTCAAAATATGCCTTTGCATTACCGCTAAAAAATAAAACAAGCAATTCGGTAACCGAAGCTTTCAAAAGTGTTTTCGAAGAAAACAGACGGAAACCTGTCACACTACAGACCGACCAAGGAACGGAATTTATAAATTCTACATTCCAGAAATTTTTAAAAAATGAACATGTACAATTTTCGACAGCAACAAATTATCCTGTGAAAGCAAGTGTAGTGGAACGTTTCAACCGAACATTAAAGGAACGGATGTGGAAATATTTCACCTCAAAACAGACAAGACGTTATGTAGATAGTTTACCGCAACTTCTCGAAGGTTACAATACAGCAATCCACAGTTCCATAGGAATGGTCCCTCGAGATGTCAACGAAACAAACGTGGAAACGTCTTAACAAACCTGACAAACATGTTTCACAACCGTCTTCAGATCTTAATGTAGGTGATATTGTACGAATTTCTGTAGTCAAAGGACATTTTGAGAAAGGATACGAACAAACGTGGTCACGAGAACTTTTCAAAATCAATTCCCTTGTTCAGCGAACACCCGTACCTGTATACATATTAGACGACTTAAATGAAGAACCTGTAAAAGGTACATTTTACAAACATGAACTGCAGAAAGTTTATTCGGATCCTGACGAAGAGTATAAAATTGATAAAATTTTGAACACCCGGGGAAAAGGAAAAAATTTGGAATACCTGGTTCGTTGGCTCGGATATCCGCCTAGTTTCGATTCATGGATCAAGGCATCTTCCGTAAAACAGTTGTCGGGAAAATTATTTCCAAAACATATTTATATCAAAATATAACGGTACTGCGATCCAGTGAGTCCTCTGTGTTCGGCGAGAATGGATGATAATTTCTACGTTTACCTTCTATCATCTGCATCGGAGGAATATTTTCCAGACAACACACTCACCCATTTCACCGTAAAACTTGCTAAACGGATCGATCTGTCTCCAGTATTGTGGGAAGTCGGATTGGCAGAACTACATTATTCAACTCTATACGACAATGTTTTGGAAACTGATTCTGGAATGTTAACTCTTCCTGTTCGGACATATGCAAGTGCTGAGGACCTAGTTTCTACCATCATCGAATCTCTCCCCGACGACCTGGAAATAAGGAGATCCGTTCTCGAGAAATTCTGGCATTTTTTGACGGAACCGCAATGGGGAACATTTGGATCTACTACCTGTACGGATAACACACTCTATATTAACGAACAACCATTTTATTTTCCTGCAACAACATATACGATAGAGGATCTGATTTATTTCCTGAAAACAGACCCTGCTAATGTAGCTGTTCCTACTCATCTCAGGTTTTTCTTCAAAGAGGCCGTGTACAAACATCTATCAGTGATAGGGGTTCCTAAGCCTGAACCTGACGATGCTCCAACAAATACCGTTACACCCATAGACGAAACTGATGACTATGCTAAATTTCGATATGACATATTGAAATCTATTTATTCTACGCACGCAATGTCCAATAGTGTTGTGGATAAAAACCCATATATATTTATTTACTCCGATCTGGTGAAACAACAATTGGTCGGGGGAGAAATGGTACGTCTCTTGCGTCTTACCCGAAAATAGTGTTCGGACACAAATACGTCTTGCACAGTACCCGTAGCCCATCAAACATTCGACCCGATTCATTACGTTCCTCTGGATAAAGCCTCTTTCGAAACAATAGAAATTGCGTTGTACGATAGAAAAGGAAATTTCTTACCTTTGAGAACTGGGTCCGTACCCACAATCGCTGTTTTACATTTTCGTAGAAAAGCAAAGTCCTTTTAAAAAACAGTAGACCGCTATTTCTCTCAGTCTTTGTCGAAAAGCGAATGAATCACCATGAATTCGCAGACCGAATATTAGAGTAACCAAATCCGTGGAGGAATTGGCCCCATCTACCGTTCAACTAGAAATCAAAAAGGGAGAGGATTGGGGTCACTTTTCGCAGCACTGTTTAGAATGGTGAAACCTCTACTCTGGAGCGGTGCAAAGACGATCGGAAGAGAAGCTTTAAAAACAGGCGCTAACATTATCACCGATATTGCAACAAGCCAACAAACTCCGAAAACTATTGTTCGTCAACGGGTACGTGAAGCAGGTCAAAATCTTCAAAGTAAAGCACAACGAAAAATCGACTCTCTGGTAGGTTCCGGTTTAAGAACAAAACCTGCAACAAGAATTGCTCAGTTGATGTTAAAACGTTCAGCCACCCGTATTAGAACATCTACGATCCGTAAAAAACGAGCATCCAAAAAACGAAGGAAAACATCCGCAAAATCTAGGAGAACACGTAAAAGAAAAATCAAACAGAAGGTCTCAGGGAAAGATATTTTTGGATAATGATGGAGGATAACATGTGCATGATCTCGCAGTTTGTCATACCGGGGGCAGAAACTGATTTTCTCGATCTTCCATCTGCCTATCTCCGTCTGCAAACGCAAATGGTTAAACAGGATGGAAGTCCCATGAGTGCTTCCGAAACCGAAAAGACCCTCACAAAAAACTGCGGGGTCGTGAATTATTTTCTCCATTCATCACCGACATTGCAACAAGCCAACAAACTCCGAAAACTATTGTTCGTCAACGGGTACGTGAAGCAGGTCAAAATCTTCAAAGTAAAGCACAACGAAAAATCGACTCTCTGGTAGGTTCCGGTTTAAGAACAAAACCTGCAACAAGAATTGCTCAGTTGATGTTAAAACGTTCAGCCACCCGTATTAGAACATCTACGATCCGTAAAAAACGAGCATCCAAAAAACAAAGGAAAACATCCGCAAAATCTAGGAGAACATGTAAAAGAAAAATCAAACAGAAGGTCTCAGGGAAAGATATTTTTGGATAATGATGGAGGATAACATGTGCATGATCTCGCAGTTTGTCATACCGGGGGCAGAAACTGATTTTCTCGATCTTCCATCTGCCTATCTCCGTCTGCAAACGCAAATGGTTAAACAGGATGGAAGTCCCATGAGTGCTTCCGAAACCGAAAAGACCCTCACAAAAAACTGCGGGGTCGTGAATTATCTTCTCCATTCATCACCGACATTGCAACAAGCCAACAAACTCCGAAAACTATTGTTCGTCAACGGGTACGTGAAGCAGGTCAAAATCTTCAAAGTAAAGCACAACGAAAAATCGACTCTCTGGTAGGTTCCGGTTTAAGAACAAAACCTGCAACAAGAATTGCTCAGTTGATGTTAAAACGTTCAGCCACCCGTATTAGAACATCTACGATCCGTAAAAAACGAGCATCCAAAAAACAAAGGAAAACATCCGCAAAATCTAGGAGAACATGTAAAAGAAAAATCAAACAGAAGGTCTCAGGGAAAGATATTTTTGGATAATGATGGAGGATAACATGTGCATGATCTCGCAGTTTGTCATACCGGGGGCAGAAACTGATTTTCTCGATCTTCCATCTGCCTATCTCCGTCTGCAAACGCAAATGGTTAAACAGGATGGAAGTCCCATGAGTGCTTCCGAAACCGAAAAGACCCTCACAAAAAACTGCGGGGTCGTGAATTATTTTCTCCATTCATCACCGACATTGCAACAAGCCAACAAACTCCGAAAACTATTGTTCGTCAACGGGTACGTGAAGCAGGTCAAAATCTTCAAAGTAAAGCACAACGAAAAATCGACTCTCTGGTAGGTTCCGGTTTAAGAACAAAACCTGCAACAAGAATTGCTCAGTTGATGTTAAAACGTTCAGCCACCCGTATTAGAACATCTACGATCCGTAAAAAACGAGCATCCAAAAAACAAAGGAAAACATCCGCAAAATCTAGGAGAACATGTAAAAGAAAAATCAAACAGAAGGTCTCAGGGAAAGATATTTTTGGATAATGATGGAGGATAACATGTGCATGATCTCGCAGTTTGTCATACCGGGGGCAGAAACTGATTTTCTCGATCTTCCATCTGCCTATCTCCGTCTGCAAACGCAAATGGTTAAACAGGATGGAAGTCCCATGAGTGCTTCCGAAACCGAAAAGACCCTCACAAAAAACTGCGGGGTCGTGAATTATCTTCTCCATTCACTTTTTTCCCAATGTACAGCGACTCTCAACGGAACAGCCGCCGATAACAATTATTACGCATATAGCACAACGGAAAATCGACTCTCTGGTAGGTTCCGGTATAAGAACGAAACCTGCAACAAGAATTGCTCAGTTGATGTTAAAACGTTCAGCCACCCGTATTAGAACATCTACGATCCGTAAAAAACGAGCATCCAAAAAACGAAGGAAAACATCTGGAAAATCTAGGAGAACACGTAAAAGAAAAATCAAACAGAAGGTCTCAGGGAAAGATATTTTTGGATAATGATGGAGGATAACATGTGCATGATCTCGCAGTTCGACCTCTTCCGGAAAAAACCTATTCAGCAAAATGTGGAAAAAACGTACACAGCCACCTACAAGCCTATCGCTTCCATCAATAATCAGAATATAATTCAGTTTGTCATACCGGGGGCAGGAACTGATTTTCTCGATCTTTCATCTGCATATCTCCGTCTGCAAACGCAAATGGTTAAACAGGATGGAAGTCCCATGAGTGCTTCCGAAACCGAAAATGCCCTCACAAAAAACTGCGGGGTCGTGAATTATCTTCTCCATTCACTCTTTTCCCAATGTACAGTGACTCTCAACGGCATTGCTGTAACAACCGCCGATAACAATTACGCATATAAAGCGATCTTCGAAGCAGCTATCAATTACGGAAGCGATGCTGCAAACACGCATCTAACGAATGCCCTATGGTATTTGGACACACCTGAACATCAAGATGAAATCACTGCCGACAACACAGGTTTCACCACCAGAAAAAAATTTTTCCAGTATGTTAAGGACAGGAAATCCTACAGAAGTGACAGCCGAGGTCGACCTTATGGGAAAACTTCACATAGATTTTTTCCACCAGTCTAAATACCTGCTCAGCGGTGTTGAAGTAAGCATCGATCTAGCTAGATCACGTGACGCTTTTTACATCTGGGGAGACCAGACATCACCTACAGTCAGAATAAAAATTTTAAAGGCTGTTCTGGAAATAAATCACATCATTCCTACTCCTACCTCCAGTTTGGCCATAGATAGAGCACTCACTTACGCTCCTGCCCATTATCCGTTTACCAGAAGCGTCATCAAAGCTTATTCTTACGTCGCCGGAACGCAGCAGATTTCGATCGATAATGCTTTTCAAGGTCCTTTTCCGAATGTTGTTCTTTTTGCTATGGTATCCACCGCCAGCTTTCTCGGAGACAGTAAAAAAAAATCCGTTCGACTTTAGAAGTTATAACCTATCTTCTTTCCATCTTGTGAAAAATGGAGAACTCGTACCTTCCGAACCTTTACGGATCACTACAGGAGGAAACAGCGGATTGATAACACGTGCCTATCAAACTCTATTTTCCGGTACAGGCATTCACCACGCCAATTACGGACACCAGATCACACGGAAAATGTTCGAGAACGGATTCTTTTTCCTGATTTACGACATAACGCCAGACTCTTCAGGAAACGACACGCACACCAGTCTCCAGGAACAAGGCATCATCGGAGCCGAGATGCAGTTTTCTCCTCAGCTGTCGGAAAATATAACATGCCTTTTGTATGCTGAATTTGAATCTGCAGTAGATATACCTAAAGATAGAAGTGTCATCCTCCATCAGTGAGACCGAATTTTCCATAAATATGTCTGCCTGTGTTTCTGACTCACAGTGTTAACGAAACAGCTCCGATGTAAACATTATACTGCTTGTGATGGAAAAACCCACCAAAGTGATAACCCGTACTATTAAGCATAGTAGTGTTTCTTCGAAAGTGACAACTTCAAAACCTGTGAACATACAATCGTTTCCCGAACTACTTGACAACAGCCCTGGAAGCATAGAAATGACCAAAGACAGACACATTATTATACATTATTGAAAACATAAGCAGCATGAACACGTCGCAGATCAGACAGATTCTATCTCGTAACTGTTCCACCAGAAACATTTTTTACGGTGTTTACCCGAGAGATCTTTTACCTCGGACGTTTCCTAAGCCGGCCTTGATCATCGCAAACACTGACAAGTCCGACTCCCGGGGTACACACTAGGTGGCCTTCTATTTCGACAAAAACAATGTGGCTGAGTATTTCGATTCATACGGATTTCATCCTTTCTATCAAGAATTCGTAACTTTCCTGAACAGTCATTCCTCGGTCTGGACTTACAACAGCATTCCCTTACAGGGGATATTGGCCACAACATGCGGTCATTACTGTTGCGTGTATGCTTATTACAAAGCATGTCACGTTACAAGCAAGGATTTCATCCAGACATTTCCAACAGGTATCAGTAAAGATGGATATATCCTGCACCGTTCGTCAGATCTTCAAATGTTTACCCCATTCCAAGTGTCCCAGAGGGGAACAAACGTGTTGGTCCATCCACACGATCCGGGCTCGTGTCATGAAGAAATCTATTTAAAATGTGTGCTGCGTATCTTTCTCTCAGTGCCATCGAGACAGTTCTAGTGAACACACCATGGAACCTCCTGCTGTTTCTATAATGGAGAATCACGACAAACTTGTGACACGCATGACCCATCAGGATGATGTTTCCAAACGTAAACCTCGCAAACGTGTGCAACCCATTAAATTAGAAACCGTTACTATCAAGAACGAGGCGGCTGACGAAGGAATGGATGTGACTACGGACTGTGATTTCATAAAGAGACGTAGGGAAATTGGTTTTGCCACAGACAAAATCGAGTGTCCTAAACTACATGACGTAGATGCATGTTTAGATCTCTATCTTGCAAACACATATTTTCTGAACAAGGAAAAAAACAAGTACGTAGCCATAGGATTCGAAAAGGAATCCCCTTTCAATTTAGTGTGGGAGTTTTTGCAACAGGGGAGATCACCCGTACGCATCGATTCTAAACAGATTAGGGAACTGTGTGCTTTAAAATCTGACTTACTAAATTACGTCGACACTGGTCGACGATTCAATTATTTGGTTACTGGAAATATCACCGTTAGTGGTGTAAATTTTTTCGGGAAACGTTGCATCTCGATGTATCAACATCATTCACCGGATGCTTTTATTTTCACAGCCTCTGAACTACATTTATTTTTGTGTAATCTTTTCAGACCTCTGCAAAAATTAATGAACGAACGTTATCATAAATTACAACCCGAAATGGAGGCTTTTGTATATTGTATAAAAAAGAATATGGTTTCAGAAAAAAAGAAGTACCCGATGTACTGAACTTGGTACAACTTATGTACTTTGGTACAACGAACTGATGATTGAAATATATCTTGAGAACAATCTTGGACACACATTGGTATTGTAAATAAAATCTGTTATATATTTGCTGTTGTAAACTATCCATTGTATTTCATATTGTAAATAAACCATTGTTACTTTTATGTATTGTGTAAAATTACCATTATCGATGTCCATATGTAAATATACACTCTGTAAAAAAAATAGCATCACTGTATTCTTATTACGGATGTTGACAATTTTGAGTTTCACATGCATGCATCTTTCCTGCACAACTTGAAATCAATTGATTGAAGCATTGGTCTGGTATCACTGCGTAGTGTGGTGTTATTATTTTGTTGATTTAGTGTTTGGAGTGTCAGCTAGAGGGTGTTGCAATCAGTTACTGCTGCAAGGCTTTGTAATCAATTGTCAGGAATCTGTAAAACAATTGTTAGTAGTGCAACTTGTGACGTGTTTTATGTTGCAAACTACATGTTCATTATTGACAGTTTGTATACGTTCTTGTATTTGTGATGTGTTCTGGTGGTGTGTAGTGTATTTGAGCGTTTTTTCTCGAAAAAAATTGGCAGAAAGTGTGACATTTCATCACGTAAGCAAGGAATGGTTCTTGCTTTGCATATGGATGGTCATTCTCAGAGAGAAATTGGTCGACAACTTCAAATGCATCAATCCACAGTTAGCCGCTGCCTGCGAAACCTTCGGGAGGAACCACAGGGAAACAAGGATGACCTTCTAAGTTAAGTAACAATGGACGATCACAGAAAGAACACCACACGGAATTTCTGTCTGCCAACAAAGAAAGCCACTCTTTCACTCTCTTCTTCAAAGCTTCGCCCAACTCTTCCTTCCTGCGACGTAGTTCGCAGATACACCCGTGACTCGGAAATCCTGTTCTCTCGTCACCTCTTCTTTTCCTCTCTTCTATCTCCTTCAAAGTCTCGCAGCGACGGTGAAGTCTTTTCCCTGAGCCGTTGACCCCGTGACATCCACACCAGGGAGATTCAGGTATCGCTACATACATAAACGGGAAATAACTCAGCAACCGATCCAGGGCCGTTCGATAGCTGTCCAGATCGCCGCAAGACCGAACAAGTTCCCAGAACTCTTCGTAGCTGATCTCGTAGAAATTCACACCATTATCAGACAAACGTGTACTGCTTACATCCATCCTCACATGATACTATTATCCTCTATCCTTTCTATTTATACTCTTTTCCCTCCTACGTCACCATTTCCGTTAAACAAACTTCAAACTACAAGGCTACGCCCAAAACATGTTCGGGCATGTTCACACAGAACCGTTACACCACCCAGAAATTGCAAATTCATCCAAACCTACGCCCAAAACATGTTCAGACATGTTCTATTCAGACAGAAAACCGTTACACCCATTTCCAGGAATCTCAGACTCATCAACGGTCTCAAACGGGAAATGCCCCCCAAAAATAGCCACCTATCTCATCAACACCGGAAACCCTTATTAAGTCCTCATTAACAACAGGAATGAGGACTTAATAAGTCCCGCAATCTCAAACTTATCAAAGGCCCCGAACCGAAAACGCCCCCCTTCAACTCCAGACCGGAAACACTTATCAATCTCCTCATTAACAACAGGAAGTCCATATCATTAAGCCCCGCCCCTTTTTTCCCAACAACCAATCAAAACACTCAAAACCCCCACCCTTGCTTGCCCACACTGCTTGGTCATCAATTGATCTTTGATCGATCTTTTCCAATCAATTGATTTATCGGACTCAACGCGGGTGCATAACTACTCTCACTAAGAGGTGTGCTTTTCACCACAACACAAAACGCCGATAAACGATCAACATGTTTGTAACAAAATGCAAGTTGTACAAATCCTTTCCGGGTACCAATCCTTTCTTCGTTCTGCTTGTATCAATAGGTTTCGTCTCTCTACGTCCTTCGGAAACCTACGAAGTGATACTGACTCAATAAATTTGTTCCCGATCCAACTGTACAACCATACCACATGCTACACAGCTGACACCCTATTTCCTTGTAAAAGAATCTCCACTTTGCCCTTTCATATTAACGTCCATAGCACCGTAAGCGTAACCGGATGTTCGAGGGGGACCAGACGAGTGCGCATGCTCCGCAGTAGCTCCGCCTTTAACACCGTCTATAAGCAGACGAATAGAGTCCAGCACAGATATTTCTGCCATGCGATGCGCGACACAACTCAAGAAGCAGTGTTGCTAATGGAGCAGATAGAAAAATCGCTGCAGTGCGCCGATGCACAGCTGTTACGTACAACAAAGAAATTAGAGAATTCAGGTCTATCTAACGTTGAGTTTTAAACGTCATGCATTATACCAGGACTAGGATTAATATGTACTAACAAGTGGCTTTGTATGTAGCTACATACATATGGACTAAAAATTCGCAAAATATGAACTAACACATACGTAGAATTACCAAAAATGCTGCAAAGAAGACTTCTTCATACGATTCCTTATTTGAGTGACTTCAAGCAAAAATAAAAAAAAAATATTACTTTCCATTGCATTAGTGCACTGGTGGCGTTCTAACTGTTCCTTCCCAAAACCCGTATACACTGGTACGGAACTGCAACGGCAGATAATAACATGCCAACGTGTTAAACCGCGACAATTGGACCACAACACTCCGCCTCAAGCAGTATTATTATTTCCTCTCTGTGATCGGCGACAGTCGGTTGCCTTTGTTGTACATTTACAAACAATGCCGGCTTCCAAAACAATAACAACATATACTGCCACTAGAAGATAAGCTGCGCGGCTTTTTCTTTTGCTATGAACCAGGGCCGGCGCTAGTCATTTTGCCTCCCTGGGCGGTGGCGGCAGATGCCGCTCCATTTCGACCCCCCCCCCCCGTCATTACGCAGGAACGGGAAATTGAAAATCAATATATTCCTAAGTAAAACATGAAAATATAAAATAAATAATGAGACTTCTTATGCTATTTCAATAATATTAAGCGCAAAAGAATATCTCGCTCGACCACAGTTTTCAATAGGCTTATTTTTTCTTCTCTTCAAATTTTGCCGCTCTCGGACGGGGGGGGGCACGGTTCGCCCTCCCCTTCCGCCGGCCCTGCTATGAACTTGGTCACCCATCAAAGAATGGCAATTTTAACACAGAAAACAATATGCATCGCATTAAGCAGCAGAAATGACAGCCTCTTCTACAAGAACACGTGCCGGAGCCAAGAGTTGAAATGCTGTTGGAGCCACATAATTTATTTATTTTGAACAATTCCAATATTATGAAATATGAACAATTTGTGAATTAAACCTGTTGAAATATGTAAAATTAAGTATATTTTCCTTAAATATGTAAAAGTAAGTATTTATTCAAGTTAGAAATATGGAAAAATATTGACAATAAAATGTACCTTAAATCACTACAAACATTACTATTCGCAAAGATATCACAAAATTTCAGCGATATTTCGTCAAACTAAAAGTATGTATTTACCTATAAATCCTAGCCCTGATTATAACCAGTAGATAACATTGAACACAGCTATGGGTTCGGTAAATTGTCTACAGTTCAGAAGCACTCGCACACAACGTCAAACCGGTAAAATACTTAGTATAAAATAAAAATATGGTGCTTCCAATGCAACAAAACTCACAGTAGTAATGGCAGCACTATGTTCCTACGCGTCAGCAAAAATTTGATGCGCCTGGTGTTAGGTTACATCCGGTTGTAGCGGGCCACGAGTGATTTTATTGTTGAGTCAGCAGAACGTGTCTGATCACCTTGAAGACATCGGAAGCGGTGGGGGGAGGGGGGTCAATGGGTTTGTCACGTTGTTTCTTGATGTATGCTAAACTAACACGTGCGTATGTTTGTGTGTGTGTGGAGGAAATGCGCGCGCAACCATTGCGTATGATTCAAAGACATGAAGAAATGATTTAAAGATGGCGCCGAAGGTGCTTTACCCCCGAAAGTTTAGCGGCTAAGGTTATTGCTCTGTAAAACAAGAGGCGTCGAGGGTTCGATTCCTGGTAGAGTCAATATTGATTGATTGATAGATTGAGTTAGTTTTTTAAGTCCGTTTTATGCACGGCAAAACTAATCAGGATTGGAGCTACAGTTGAAAAGTGGTGATTCGGACCACTATGTGCCTCCACCGAGTATCGAACCTGGGACCCGTTGATTACAAGGCGACGATGTCAATATTGAATGGTCTCGATTAGCCTGTGTGTAAATAAAGGCAACAAAATGGTTGAGTTCGAAAATCGAGTTGGGTTAGTGGTTAATGTTGTCATCTGGCAATGAAGAGGTCGCGGGTTCGATTCTCTAGGTAGTTAAATTAGACCAATTGTTTAGTCCCGCCATTATAGGTCGCGATTAGTCCATCAGTGCATAAATAGTGTTTGAATAAAATCAATATGGCGGCCTTTTGTTAGTGGTTAATGTTGTCGCCTGGTAATGAAGAGGTCGCGGGTTCGATTCTCTAGGTAGTTAAATGAAGCCAATTATTTTGTCCCGCCATTATAGGTCCCGATTAGTCCATCTGTGCATAAATAGTATTTGAATAAAATCAAAATGGTGGCCGCGTTTTGTGTTTAGCGGCGGCGGCGGCGACCGGGGCGCGGCGCGGCGCAGGGCGGGGCGGGGCGGCGCGGGGCGGGGCGGGGCGGCGCGGCGCGGGGGGTGTTTTTTTTTCTGTGAGATGTTTCAACCAAGTGGTTGAGGGTTCGATTTCCAATGTTGGTGAAAATTGGATATTCAATTGTATTTGTTTAAAAGTTCCGATTAGCTTTTTTGTGCACAAAGAGAAAATGAACTAATTGGAAATAGGATGTTTATGCTGTAATGAAAAGGTCCCGGGTTCGATTCACAATGTCAAATTGGCTGATAATGATGTTTTTTTTTAAAAAAAAAAAAGAAGTGTGTTGAGTCCCCATTAGTATTTAGGCAGGAACAGATATTAAAAATCAAAACAAAATGCCTTTTGATTACAACGCAAAGACTTTACCGCTAATGTATAAAGATAAATTAGAATCTGTTGTTTTGCCGTGTGGGGCCCCAGTACCGATTAGCTTAAATGCATAAAGAGTAGGTAAAATAAGCAAGATGGCCGTCACTATTGTTTTGTGATCAAAGAGGAGTCACAGGTTCGATTCAATCAAAGGAGGCAAGATTCTATGTTTCAATTCCATGTAAAAGTCTAAAGTTATGTTTCGATTAACCTCAATGCATAAAGAGGAATTAAACAAAAACAAGCAAAATGGCGACAGATGTGATAAAAGAAAAATTGAATTAGTTTTTTATAGTGACAAGAAAAAATAGCGAATCATTGTTAGAAATAGAATGAAAATAAAGATACTTGCCTATGCGTGTCCAGCGCTGTGCAGAAAAGCTCTCATGCTTTATCTCCGACAAGTCCACAATACACATTTTTTTTATTGTATAGTTAATTATTAATGTTGTTATTAACACAGATTCTTACCAGTGTGAAGAAAAGCTCTCATGCTTTATCTCCGACAAATTCACAATACACACTTTTTCATTATATAGTTAATTATTATTGTTGTTATTAACACCGAGTTTTACCAGTGTGAAGAAAAGCTCTCATGCTTTATCTTCGACAAGTCCACAATACACACTTTTTCATTATATAGTTAATTATTAATGTTGTTATTAACGATTGTTACCAGTAAAAATATAAACCATGAGGATTTTTAAAAGGGTGATAAGTGAAAAAAGCCAAGACATATATTTTATCCCTGTTTATTACCAATATTTACAAAATTCAAAAGAGCCGCACACACACACACACACACACACATACATATGTAAAATGTTTATATTGTGTCACCAGTTTATCAGCATGTTATTTAACAAGTTTTTATTCTTCAAGTTTGTTCACTCACCCACATAAGGAATTGTGTCACTATCATATCCATTTTCTGCTGCAACCACTGAATTAAAATGTTTCACTATTTTTTCCACAAGCATGTTCTCGCAAAAAACAAACACTTCTTTGGAAAGTCTTTTTCCGTCGATGTTTTGTATAGACAAAGGCTCAGGTTTTGTACATCCATGTAGATGGGAAAGCACAAACTTCTCCTTATTACATGCATGGACAGGGGAAATATCTGTGCAACCGAAACATTGTTCGCGAAGGTCGAGAATGCAAGATTCCACACAGTTTCCAAAATATGATTTCAGATACGGCGACACTGTTTCACACATAACTTTCGCATGCTCGATGCACACAAATATCTTCATAAAGTTCCGCCACGAACTTTCTGCGATGAACACTATCTCCAGGGAACCGTAAGCTGGTTTCTTCCTTATAATGATCTGACGGCGATTGTACAGTGTGGTTATCAGCAATTCATGTTGCTCACTTAGTGGGTAGGAAACACGAGGCTGCTCACCTGGAATAGCGATGTAATTGTCGATTACTGGAAACAATTCCTGAAGAGCGTGCCACTCCTGCAACTGTAGTTCAACACCGGCCGCCCCGCTTCTGTGTAGCCTGACCACAGGTTGGAAATCCAGATGAGAGGAAAGTCCGATTGAGATAACTTTTGTTTTCGAAGCATTCAAATAGTAGATGTGATCGAATAATATCGACTGGCGTATAAGACTAGTTACTTGTTTTTGTTCTTCAGGTAAATGCTGATCGCTCTCTTTCTGAAGAACCCCTTTGAAATTAGTGTACGGTTGAAATCTTTTTTTCAACGGCATCGAAATAGAGGATTCCATGACTAAGAACTGCGAGATACTGCATGTCGCAGAGTGCAGGTATACATTTGAAGAAATGCGTGGGTGTGTTTTTGAGACGCATGCGCGCGTAGCAAACCAAGCATGTGCTGGACAAAAAAGGTGGAGGGGGCGGGGCATTACAAAGATCAATGGTGAGAGAAAAATCAGCAGAATATCATAAACGTCATATTGAGGAAATATTGGATAACAAATATTAATTAATTTAATTAAAGCATCAACCGCATTGTCGATCTGAAATTAAGTTTATAGACAGGGGGCAAAATGGAAAATATCGACGATGTTCTAGTATTGGATTGTTTCTGTATTTCCATCGGTATAATCCTCCACCACATTTGAAGCATACTGTTTTATCCTTTTTTTGAATGTAAAATAATCCTGCTTCGGACAGAGCTTCTACAAACGGGAATTCTTTTGATTGCCAGTTTCTGAAAGAGGACAATCTAGCATTGAAAGATCCCATCTCTGGATATTGCGTCATTGTTCTGTAAAGACACAAAACAAGATAAATATTATAAGTAAGCTGTTGTAAACTGTAACGCTACAAAATTATTAATATACTATTAGGACTATATGTAACTTGTATAAAATTTCAAACAGTATTTACTGTCAATATTTTCTAGTATACGTACCGAGTATTATAAATTTAATTTACGAGTCAGCAAATAAGTTGTTATAATATTGTCGTTTTTTATCGGTACTGGGAATAAAATTTGAAATTTATGCATGGGTTTACCAGAGGCTCTATGGAATAAATACAGAAAACAGTAATGCCCACAGTACACAGACCCGTAACTTTGTATCTGATGAGTGTTGTACGTATAGAATTTAGAGTTATTTTCCAAAAATCGCAAATGGTTATGCACATGTGGAGGTTTTCCGTAACTATCAAAAAATTCCCCCCGGGAGTTACTGTCTATGTAAATTGCTACCCAGTGCTTCCCGGGGCTATCTTTGGGATCTGTATTTACAATCAACGCTGCTGGTAGTTCCACATGTACAGGTAATTCATTAGCTGCGAAAACCCCAACATGATGATTGTCAAAGGCTCTATTTGATATTAACCCGTGAAGCAAATTTAAAGTCGACAGCATTGCTGGACACTAAATAGTAATATTGTGCAACTCACCTTTTTATACTTCAAAGTAGACGGTACACGTCACAGTAGATTCCAGAACCAATTTGATCTGGGCCACCAAGCTGTTTATCGTTGTTGAAACAATGGAGAGCTATCTAACACAACGCTGATGCTCGGAATATGTAGGCGGTGTTTACAAACGCGCATGCGTACAATGCTATCTGGCATTTGTTGTGCTGTTGTAAAATGAATTTTGTACTATAAAAAAATTGTCTGTATGTGTGTGTGTGTATATATATCTATATATACAGCCACACACGCATATTTATTTATTGATGAAGTGTATATATATATATATATAATACAATACAATATAATATATATATATATATATATGTAATTTGAAGATACAACATATCAGTAAAATCTAACAACTAGAAAAATATTCATAACATTCGACTTTTATATTATATGTAATTTAAAACATTCTTCACAGTTTGAGAAATGGAGTGCTTGTGGAAACACCCGTTCTCTGCAATATTGGCTGGTCCATCAGGATGTGGAAAGACATATTTTGTGAAGCATTTTCTCCAGTGTTTACCCCAAATGGTAAATGTAAAATTCAACAATATTTTGGTGTGCTACGGGGAATGGCAATCTGCATACAATGATTTCCCTGGTTTTGTACAATTTCGGGAAGGAATGCCTAATATTGACCAATTTGTGCCAAATTCTGGACCTCATCTTATTATTATCGATGATCAGATGAGGGAATGCGATCAAAGAGTCACAGATTTATTTACAAAAGGGTGTCATCATCGTGATATTAGTCTTTTCTTTATCACTCAAAATCTATTCCATCAGGGAAAAGGGAATAGGGATATATCTTTAAATAGTCATTATATTGTATGCTTCAAAAATCCAAGAGACAGAGCCCAAATTAATTATTTATCTAGACAAGTATACCCGGAGAATCCAAATTTTATAAAAGATGCATATTACAATTCCACCGCTGAACCCCATGGATATTTGCTGTTTGATCTGAAGCAGAACACTCCGGAAGAAGTACGTTTTCGGTCGCGGATATTTCCCGACGATGATATCAATTATGTATATATTCCTACAAAAAAAGCAAGCATAATCACTAGTCGTTTATTCTGTCATCATGGCTCCAAGAGTGAAACACGCTAAAGTGCTCCAAGTTTTGTCGGATGCTAAACCAGCACTTCGCACAGCGATATTACAAGCTGCTGATTCTTCCTTAGTTAATTCAATCTGTGAGTGTTGTTACAATGTTCTAAAAGGGGATGTTCCTCTTTGAACACCTCAGAAAACAAGATTGAGCCGGTACAAGAAGGTGATACGTAATCTCTCTGCCAAAGGACACTCTACAAAGCAGAAGAAACAGATACTAGTGCAACACGGAGGATTTTTACCTGCGTTATTAGCCCCTTTAATAGGAGGTGTGTTATCAAGTTTATTTAAGTGAAAAAGAAATCTGAACATGGAGCATGCCAAAAAAATGGTTATAATACCTCAAGAATTTATGGATAACATGAGACATCCTGTTATGTCTGCACCGTCTACATCCTTATCGCAATTGGATCAAGATATGCAAGTAATTTTGAATCTCAAAGGTCTTTCGGATGATGAAAAATGGAATCGTTACAGTATTGTGCTCCAAAAATTTCTGTCTATTACTCGAAAACAAAGAGAACCTGTGTCGCTACCGATTACAGAATCTACTGAGAAGCTGACTGATATGAAAGAAGAAATTCTAGCTGCTACACCTAGCATGTATCGTAGAAAAGCCGAACTGTTGTATGAACGTCTTTTACATAATAGTAATATTGATTGGGATAAATATGGGGCAGTTTTTATTAACAATAATAAAATTGAAGGCTCAAATATTGTCGATCTAGTATCGGATATAATTCGACCACGAAAAACAAGCAATCCTGTTGGGTGGCAACTATTCAATAGAGCTCTGGCGTTATCTAATATTCCTCAAAAATATATAGGTAACCCCCGGAGACAGGAGTTTATTCAACAGATTGTTTTTGGCAACCCCGGACGCCATGTTCCGCTGTCCGGAGCTAACCAAGAAGAGGCACAAGAATTAACAGAAGCAGAAGAAGAAGAAGAAGAAGAAAAGGAACCAATTTCTTTTGTATCATCATTTCCAGGGCACAAACGTAAACGTACTGTTCCAGTTTGGTCAAGATACAAACCATGAGCGAAAAAATATTAGAGAATATCTGGTACAATCCATCTCATCCAGCATCCTATTCTACAGCTTCAACACTATGGAAAGCTGTAAAAAAATCCATACCATTGTCAACAATCAAACATTGGTTGACAAAGCAAACTGCATACACTTTGCATAGACCTGTAAAGCGTCGATTTCCGAGAAACTTTTATTTTGTGCATAATATCGATGACCAATGGCAGGCTGACTTGAATGACATGCAGAGTTTGCGGAATCACAACAAAGGGTACAGATATATACTCACAGTTATCGATATTTTTAGCAGGCATGCTTGGGCTGTCCCTGTAAAAAATAAAACTGGTGTATGTATAAAAAAGGCTTTCCAGCAAATTTTCAAACAAAGCAAAAGAAAACCTTTGAAATTACAAACTGACAAAGGCCGTGAGTTTACCAACAGTATTGTGCAGGAATATCTCAAAAAACAAAATGTAATTTATTTTACAACAAAGAATCCTGATATTAAAGCTAGTATTGTTGAAAGATTCAACAGAACTTTAAAGGAACGCATGTGGAAGTATTTTACTAAGCAAAGAACCAGCTGTTATGTTAATGTACTCCCAAAGCTTTTGAAAGCTTATAATCATAAAATTCACTCGAGTATTAAAATGGCACCAGCAGATGTTACTCCTGAGAAGGTTTTGAAAGTATGGCACAATATGTATGACAAAAAACTCAAATCTGATTCATCTCCACTATTGTCATTGAAGATGCCATTCAAAATAGGAGATACAGTGAGAATAACAAAAACCAAAAAACGCTTTGACAAAGGTTACATGGAAAATTGGACAAGAGAAATATTTGTGGTGGAACGTATTTTGAAAAGAAATCCTCAAGTGTATGAATTAAAAGATCTACAAGGACATAAAATCGATGGAACATTTTATACGGAAGAGTTGCAATTGGTCCGCTTACCGGATATGCATGAAATTGATAAAATCCTTGCGACCAAAGGTAAAGGAGCCAGTAAAAAGTTGTTAGTTCATTGGAAAGGTTACTCCAGATTATTTGACAGTTGGATTAGCGCATCGTTTTTGGAGTCAAAAAAAGAGAGAGAGAGGCATAAATTTTTGTAGGTATTCTCATCAGTGGTACAAATAACCTTCATAACACATCATGAGAAAAGCAAACGCTTTCTACCTTACTTTGCCTAGTAACAGTTCCATGAAATATTTCCCAAGTAATACTCTAACTAATTACACCACAAAGCTTCAGAACCGTGTGGAGTTGGACACCAACAAATGGGAGATGGCATTGGTAGAAGTGCATTATCCTTATTCAATACTAAACATTACAAGATTTAACAACTATATTCAATATAAATCTATGGATGATGTCAAATGGAACGAACTTCGAATATCCGAAGGCTATTACGCATCTATAAACAGCATTTTTGCAGAAATCAATAAATATTCTGAAACATTAAATTTTAGTCTCCGAAATCATCCTGCGTACAAACATGTGACTGTTGATATATCTACCAAGCAGAGAAACATAAATGTACGATTGTCACCTCAACTGGCACGGATATTAGGTTTTAAACCGACCGATGATCTATCAGAAGTAAAAATTGGACGCTCGCCTCCAAATGTTGTGAGAGAAATTCCTTCCCAGATGTATATTTACACAGATATTGCGGAATCACATATGGTGGGAGATGCTGTCGCCCCTCTATTACGTATTATAAACATTAATCCTATGGAACATACTTTTGGAAGTGATAGTGTGCAAATTTTCGATTCACCACATTACATCCCAGTGCAGAAACATAATTTCGAACAAATAGAAATTGACTTAAGGGATAGCACTGGTGCACACATCCCATTCTCCTTCGGACTAGTGTGTTTGAAACTTCATTTTAGACGTTGTGGTGAAAAGCTCTGATTATGAATGACCCATATTTTCAATACTACCATCAACAAGCTGGATCTGGTGTAGGTAACATATATTACGGTGCTGCCTATCAAAAAGGACATGGCATTGGAAGTTTTCTTGGAGGACTTTTTCGGTCAGCTTTGCCTCTTATCAAAAAAGGAGCGAAAGCTGTAGGGAAAGAAATGTTAAAAACAGGGGTAAATGTGTTAGGTGATGTTGTAGACAAAACACCCCTAAAACAGTCACTACAATCCAGAATTTCGGATGCCAGATCAAATCTTAAAAGAAAAGCTGAAACAAAGCTCAAGGAAATGATTGGTTCAGGTTATCAGGGGCATAAACATTTCAAAAGGAATCACTCTGCTTCGGGACAGCGAACTGGAAGGATCGCTCAGAGAAAGAAGAGATCCAGTGCCAATACAAACACCAAGAAAACAACCAAACGCAACCGTAAGAAAATTCAAATAACATCAGATATTTTTGATTAGATATGGCGCTAATTAGGGAGAAATCATGTGAGTGTTTTAAAAGTGAATTGGATATTTTCTCGGTAAAACCTACTCAGACAAGCATCTTAGAACACCACACCATCGGATACAAACCTGTTAGTTCCCTGGCAGATAATGCCCCCACCGAGTTTGTAATACCTGGACATGGTGATGATTATATGGATTTAGCACACACAATGTTGAATATAGATGCCAGAATTGTAAAAGCGAATGGTCAGTTATTGCTACCCACAGATAAAACAATTGGGCCTGTCAATGATTTTCTCAATGCAATGTTCAGCGAAGTACAAATCTACTTAAATAACAAACTCATCTCGTTTCCATCTCACATGCACCCATACAGGTCTTATTTTGAAAAAGCACTGAACTATGACATATCTGCAAAATCATCTCATCTCCAAAGTGCATTGTGGTACAAGGATACAGCAGGCGCTTTTGATAACGTTTCGGAAGACAACAAAGGCTTTACAAAACGTAAGCAACTAACAAAACAGAGTAAAACATTTGATATGTTTGGTTACTTGCATTCTGATATTTTCAATCAAGAGAAATTTTTGATCAATGGAGTGGAAATGCGAATAAAACTGATTCCTTCGAAAAACACTTTCTGCTTGATGGGATTAGATGACAGTGAAGGCAAAGTGGAAATTCTGGATGCTACACTATATGTGAGAAAAGTATCGGTCAGTTCATCCATCAAACTTAGTCACAATCGCATATTGCAAAAACATACAGCAAAATACCCTCTAACAAGAGTACAACTTAAAGCTGTAACTATTCCAAAAGATATTGTTTCAAAAACAATTGACAATGTGATACTTGGACGTCTTCCGAAACGATTAGTTGTGGGGTTTGTTACCAACGATGCATTCAACGGCACACTGTCTACAAACCCATTCAATTTTCAACATTTCAATTACAACTTCTTTACTTTATATGTTGATGGAGTCCAAATTCCCGGGAAACCACTTCAACCAGACTTTGAAAACAACAAGTACATAACAGCATATCACACATTATTCTCTGGAACAGGGATACACTATATGGATGAAGGAAACAATATATCGCGTGAGGAATACCCCCAGGGATACGCATTACTTGTTTTCGATATAACACCAGACGCAGCTGCAAGTGCCATATCCCACTGCAGTCTTCAACGGCAAGGGGCTGTTAGCTTGGAAGTCCACTTCAAATCGGCTTTGGAATCTACTGTGACTTGTGTTATCTACTCTGAATTTGACGCTCTCATGGAAATTAATAATCAAAGAGATATTCATCTGGATTAATTGTATAACAAGGTGAGTTGCACAATATTACTATTTAGTGTCCAGCAATGCTGTCGACTTTAAATTTGCTTCACGGGTTAATATCAAATAGAGCCTTTGACAATCATCATGTTGGGGTTTTCGCAGCTAATGAATTACCTGTACATGTGGCACTACCAGCAGCGTTGATTGTAAATACAGATCCCAAAGATAGCCCCGGGAAGCACTGGGTAGCAATTTACATAGACAGTAACTCCCGGGGGGAATTTTTTGATAGTTACGGAAAACCTCCACATGTGCATAACCATTTGCGATTTTTGGAAAATAACTCTAAATTCTATACGTCCAACACTCATCAGATACAAAGTTACGGGTCTGTGTACTGTGGGCATTACTGTTTTCTGTATTTATTCCATAGAGCCTCTGGTAAACCCATGCATAAATTTCAAATTTTATTCCCAGTACCGATAAAAAACGACAATATTATAACAACTTATTTGCTGACTCGTAAATTAAATTTATAATACTCGGTACGTATACTAGAAAATATTGACAGTAAATACTGTTTGAAATTTTATACAAGTTACATATAGTCCTAATAGTATATTAATAATTTTGTAGCGTTACAGTTTACAACAGCTTACTTATAATATTTATCTTGTTTTGTGTCTTTACAGAACAATGACGCAATATCCAGAGATGGGATCTTTCAATGCTAGATTGTCCTCTTTCAGAAACTGGCAATCAAAAGAATTCCCGTTTGTAGAAGCTCTGTCCGAAGCAGGATTATTTTACATTCAAAAAAAGGATAAAACAGTATGCTTCAAATGTGGTGGAGGATTATACCGATGGAAATACAGAAACAATCCAATACTAGAACATCGTCGATATTTTCCATTTTGCCCCCTGTCTATAAACCTAATTTCAGATCGACAATGCGGTTGATGCTTTAATTAAATTAATTAATATTTGTTATCCAATATTTCCTCAATATGACGTTTATGATATTCTGCTGATTTTTCTCTCACCATTGATCTTTGTAATGCCCCGCCCCCTCCACCTTTTTTGTCCAGCACATGCTTGGTTTGCTACGCGCGCATGCGTCTCAAAAACACACCCACGCATTTCTTCAAATGTATACCTGCACGCTGCGACATGCAGTATCTCGCAGTTCTTAGTCATGGAATCCTCTATTTCGATGCCGTTGAAAAAAAGATTTCAACCGTACACTAATTTCAAAGGGGTTCTTCAGAAAGAGAGCGATCAGCATTTACCTGAAGAACAAAAACAAGTAACTAGTCTTATACGCCAGTCGATATTATTCGATCACATCTACTATTTGAATGCTTCGAAAACAAAAGTTATCTCAATCGGACTTTCCTCTCATCTGGATTTCCAACCTGTGGTCAGGCTACACAGAAGCGGGGCGGCCGGTGTTGAACTACAGTTGCAGGAGTGGCACGCTCTTCAGGAATTGTTTCCAGTAATCGACAATTACATCGCTATTCCAGGTGAGCAGCCTCGTGTTTCCTACCCACTAAGTGAGCAACATGAATTGCTGATAACCACACTGTACAATCGCCGTCAGATCATTATAAGGAAGAAACCAGCTTACGGTTCCCTGGAGATAGTGTTCATCGCAGAAAGTTCGTGGCGGAACTTTATGAAGATATTTGTGTGCATCGAGCATGCGAAAGTTATGTGTGAAACAGTGTCGCCGTATCTGAAATCATATTTTGGAAACTGTGTGGAATCTTGCATTCTCGACCTTCGCGAACAATGTTTCGGTTGCACAGATATTTCCCCTGTCCATGCATGTAATAAGGAGAAGTTTGTGCTTTCCCATCTACATGGATGTACAAAACCTGAGCCTTTGTCTATACAAAACATCGACGGAAAAAGACTTTCCAAAGAAGTGTTTGTTTTTTGCGAGAACATGCTTGTGGAAAAAATAGTGAAACATTTTAATTCAGTGGTTGCAGCAGAAAATGGATATGATAGTGACACAATTCCTTATGTGGGTGAGTGAACAAACTTGAAGAATAAAAACTTGTTAAATAACATGCTGATAAACTGGTGACACAATATAAACATTTTACATATGTATGTGTGTGTGTGTGTGTGTGTGTGCGGCTCTTTTGAATTTTGTAAATATTGGTAATAAACAGGGATAAAATATATGTCTTGGCTTTTTTCACTTATCACCCTTTTAAAAATCCTCATGGTTTATATTTTTACTGGTAACAATCGTTAATAACAACATTAATAATTAACTATATAATGAAAAAGTGTGTATTGTGGACTTGTCGAAGATAAAGCATGAGAGCTTTTCTTCACACTGGTAAAACTCGGTGTTAATAACAACAATAATAATTAACTATATAATGAAAAAGTGTGTATTGTGAATTTGTCGGAGATAAAGCATGAGAGCTTTTCTTCACACTGGTAAGAATCTGTGTTAATAACAACATTAATAATTAACTATACAATAAAAAAAATGTGTATTGTGGACTTGTCGGAGATAAAGCATGAGAGCTTTTCTGCACAGCGCTGGACACGCATAGGCAAGTATCTTTATTTTCATTCTATTTCTAACAATGATTCGCTATTTTTTCTTGTCACTATAAAAAACTAATTCAATTTTTCTTTTATCACATCTGTCGCCATTTTGCTTGTTTTTGTTTAATTCCTCTTTATGCATTGAGGTTAATCGAAACATAACTTTAGACTTTTACATGGAATTGAAACATAGAATCTTGCCTCCTTTGATTGAATCGAACCTGTGACTCCTCTTTGATCACAAAACAATAGTGACGGCCATCTTGCTTATTTTACCTACTCTTTATGCATTTAAGCTAATCGGTACTGGGGCCCCACACGGCAAAACAACAGATTCTAATTTATCTTTATACATTAGCGGTAAAGTCTTTGCGTTGTAATCAAAAGGCATTTTGTTTTGATTTTTAATATCTGTTCCTGCCTAAATACTAATGGGGACTCAACACACTTCTTTTTTTTTTTTTTTAAAAAAACATCATTATCAGCCAATTTGACATTGTGAATCGAACCCGGGACCTTTTCATTACAGCATAAACATCCTATTTCCAATTAGTTCATTTTCTCTTTGTGCACAAAAAAGCTAATCGGAACTTTTAAACAAATACAATTGAATATCCAATTTTCACCAACATTGGGAATCGAACCCTCAACCACTTGGTTGAAACATCTCACAGAAAAAAAAACACCCCCCGCGCCGCGCCGCCCCGCCCCGCCCCGCGCCGCGCCGCGCCCCGGTCGCCGCCGCCGCCGCTAAACACAAAACGCGGCCACCATTTTGATTTTATTCAAATACTATTTATGCACAGATGGACTAATCGGGACCTATAATGGCGGGACAAAATAATTGGCTTCATTTAACTACCTAGAGAATCGAACCCGCGACCTCTTCATTACCAGGCGACAACATTAACCACTAACAAAAGGCCGCCATATTGATTTTATTCAAACACTATTTATGCACTGATGGACTAATCGCGACCTATAATGGCGGGACTAAACAATTGGTCTAATTTAACTACCTAGAGAATCGAACCCGCGACCTCTTCATTGCCAGATGACAACATTAACCACTAACCCAACTCGATTTTCGAACTCAACCATTTTGTTGCCTTTATTTACACACAGGCTAATCGAGACCATTCAATATTGACATCGTCGCCTTGTAATCAACGGGTCCCAGGTTCGATACTCGGTGGAGGCACATAGTGGTCCGAATCACCACTTTTCAACTGTAGCTCCAATCCTGATTAGTTTTGCCGTGCATAAAACGGACTTAAAAAACTAACTCAATCTATCAATCAATCAATATTGACTCTACCAGGAATCGAACCCTCGACGCCTCTTGTTTTACAGAGCAATAACCTTAGCCGCTAAACTTTCGGGGGTAAAGCACCTTCGGCGCCATCTTTAAATCATTTCTTCATGTCTTTGAATCATACGCAATTGTTGCGCGCGCATTTCCTCCACACACACACAAACATACGCACGTGTTAGTTTAGCATACATCAAGAAACAACGTGACAAACCCATTGACCCCCCTCCCCCCACCGCTTCCGATGTCTTCAAGGTGATCAGACACGTTCTGCTGACTCAACAATAAAATCACTCGTGGCCCGCTACAACCGGATGTAACCTAACACCAGGCGCATCAAATTTTTGCTGACGCGTAGGAACATAGTGCTGCCATTACTACTCTCACCTTCACTTTACCTGCCTTTCCCCTTCCGTGACAGAAATAGTGCTTCATTATTACAGTTGGCAACACTAGTTACTAGCTAGCCAATGAACATGCACCGCATAAAAGAAGCAACCACTACGCCGTGCTATTCGCGATTAAAATTAACCGATGTGCCATCTGGTGGGAGTTTCAGGAACTAGTCTAAGTAGGATACGTTGTGTTGAAATCGTTTAAAGAATGGGAAATATGCAAAGGAGTAAGGTCTACTGTTCAGTTTTTTTGTGCTCTAAATCGTTTTATGGGTCAGAACAAGTGAAAAGTTTTCATGTATTTCCACCCCGTGGAATCAACAAAATGAAATGTGTAAATAAATCAGGGGAAACGCAATTGATTGACAGAAGATTGGCATGGGGAATAACACTGTAATTCGGCAAGGAAATTACGAAGGATGCACGAGTCTATTAACTTTATTTTTCGAGAGATTGCCATGAAAGTAAAGTTTTGAATTGTACTTTATAAATAAAACTTTTTTCTCTTTCGAAAAGTCATGAAGCGTATTACACAATGCATTCATGTATTATGTATGTGTGAAATTTGGAACAGGTGCAAGTCGATTAAGAGAGAAGATGAAAATAGTTTGAGAATGAATTAATGTCAAATGTAACCAGAAAAAGAAAATGGAAATGCTAATGTTGCTGCTTCATTCAGTACGATGTCCTTTTTCAGTGAGGATAACCTGGTCATGAAATCGTGAATATTATCGAGAAAGAACTGTAACGATATGTTCGCAATTTTCTCCTGCCAGCTTTTCAAGTATAGGTCAATTTCAATTTCTTTATTTTCAAATAATTTCCGAGAATCCCAGTTACAACATGAGATGCAGATAATACCGCACTGCTTTGAAGAACCAGTGCGTATACATTAGTTTCGTCTGCGTTTTCCCTGTTATTTTTGCCTATCATAATTAAATGCTTCGTTCTCATCACAGCTTCGCCTTCGTTAGAGTTCCTGGAATTCACATCGCATTCGCAATATTTAAAAATATCGCGTAATTTAAACGTTTCTCCTCCATAGCAGCTATGACAACACGCTGCTGTTTCGTACTACTGCTGAATGTAAACAAAGATTTCTCCTATTTAGAGCGGCCATATTGGAAGCGACACTAGCGCTCAGGTGGTAATTTTAATCGCGAATTGCTGAACGGTGTGAACCGCGAGCTGGAGCGCTATTCAATTGTTTTCAATGATGTTTTGCGCGAGTGTGTCCAGGAATGGAATGACAATGTGGCAACAATAGCGAAGGTTGGCGAGCATGGTAGAACACGTGATGCTAAGAGAGAGGGAGACGAAACGAAAATTGGTATCTACGCAACGGCAACGATATGTGTGTTGTACTCTACCAAGCACCGGGTTAAACACCAGCGCCTCTAGCGGATCATTTTCGAGTGGAACCAGCCAGAGCGCGCAAAGCTGTGCCGTTTTCCACACTACGTTATTCAAAGCGCTGTAATTGTAACGCAATGCAATGTGCAATTCAAACGTTATTTATTATGATACGTATTTGCCTTGATACATGAACATTCTGAATGGTACCAAAAAACAATAACATATGCTGGCGCCGTCATCGGAAAAATTTGGCACCGAAGACCGAACAACCCCATTAGCGTCCATACTCCACAAATCCACATGGCGAGTCGAAGCAAGCATAGCATCATCATATGATAGCATATCGGATCACTGCCCGGATGTCATATCAGAATATTATTTACAATTATAATTATTTTTTTATAATTACAATTATAGATGTTCTAATACTTGTCTAGTAGCAATATATTAGCATCGAAATAAAATTAAATCTAGTAATGTTAACATGGCATTAACTTTTCAGGGGGGCATGACCCCTCTGCCATCAATACACCCGACCAAAATGCTCGACAGTCTCGAATCGAAATCTGAGCACCCCTCTCTCCATCAAATTGCTGCAAAAATTTCTACTAAAATTTCGGGATTCTGTGCACCCGTAGGTATCAAAAATTGTGTGTGATCGACAGTGGATCTCTCCCTCTACTAGGTGCTGTGTGAAAACAATGTAATGGAAAAAGTTTCCAAAAATATTTGGTCGAATAGTGTTTCAAATAAATTATGGATGAAGTCTGTACAGATGTATTAGATTGTTCTGTGTAGTGCCCCCATGTTACGCCTACTATTGCAATACATACATTTGTATTATGCGCCACAAACTGTTCCAGCAAGAGGGAACTCGTAAATAAACATGGAAGAAGAAAACTCATCCGAAGAGAATTGTGCACTATAAATTGTTTTCCGGGAAACATGTCGATAAACTACAGTTTTGAAAGATTGCAGAAAACTACTTAAAGATAAAGTGTTGTCAAAAGAGCTCAAAAATTTATTCAAAACACTCGCGTAAGTAACCAGACGTTTATGTCAAGTTATACATTGATACCTCACGAATAGCAACTTTATTTTGTCATTATCTATTCATAGGTTCAAGACTTTGATTAAATATACCTGCTGAGTTATAACAGCTCATAGGTCTATGAATAAGGATATCATAAAGGAACAAAATAAATCTGTTCAACGTTTTACATTCCTCTACACAGAAAACGTTGGATCACCCCGTGCCTTCTCACGTTAAATAGACTAGGCTTTGGCTGGAGTTCGTCGAGAATGTTACACAGTGGGCGATTTTTATGCAAATAATACAATGATATTATAGCCCCATATCTATACACACTTGGAATGTGGTTAATTTTTAAATGAAGTAAGTAAAATGGTAAAAACAAAAATAAACACATAATGATTGCTCAGGTTAACCTTGAGATCTTTATTTAGCTAGGCCTATGCGAACTTTTTTATTACCACCAATGAATGTAGGAAAATATTTACTCTGCATATCGTTTGTTTTCTTTCAGACTAATTCATGTTTAGTGATTTTGCAGCACCAATATATACATTTTTTTGTCCGGTGTTCCATCTGTAAGTTTTGGAGTATTATGTTGAAATGTGGTTTTATATTTCAAGAGGCCAAAGTAAACGAATATTTTTTTAAAAAAATACAATATGTTTTCTTTATTGGTCTTAGTTTAAACATTTGGCTTGTTGCTATTGAATCAAGTTATCAGCTTGTCATTGCTTAACTGCATATTCAGGACTCTTGGGTTTGTACATTTATTTTCGCCCATGTGTAATGTTATAGATTTCCTTTGATTGCAAGCACACAACATGCAAGGAGTGTCATAACAGCCAGCATGATTCAGGCTGCTTTGTAGCACCATTAACTTGATAATACATTTTTGGAACAAAGCCTACAGCTTTCCTGTAATGTCTCTTAAATATTGTTTATTAAAGAAGTTACAAATATTAGTGTGCAACATTAAATATAAGGCAACACTTACAATGGAAAAGTACGAGGGTCGTTCAAGGAAAAAAAGTTTCCCTTTTTTTT
Organism: Lepisma saccharinum; assembly: GCF_977018435.1. NCBI lineage: Eukaryota > Metazoa > Arthropoda > Insecta > Zygentoma > Lepismatidae > Lepisma > Lepisma saccharinum. The sequence goes on from NC_139235.1 coordinate 29,638,499, forward strand.
TTTGGTGAAAGTACGAGCCCGATACATGAAATTAAACTAGCAATGTGTTCTTTTGTCTTTCTTCTACATTTACACACAATGTTTGTGCGGGCTACAGCGCATGCACGGCACATGATTAGCATGAGTCGTGCAGTGAGAAACTTGCCCTGGCCATAAGGAGTAGCGAATCATGGCGGAACAACATGTTTTGGCGGTGTGGAGTAAAGAAGAGATTTGTTCTGTGATCCGGTATGAGTGGGCAAATGGTCTTGCTTCTATCGACATCCACAGGAATCTGGTTGTTGTTTATGGAGACTCTGTAATGTCAGTGTCAGTCAGGTTTCATCGCGCTGGGTCCCTCGACAACTCACTGCAGAACATCTCACGATGCGTATGACATGTTGCCTGGATTCTCTGACCCGGTACCACAATGAAGGGAACAACTTTTTCTGACGTATTGTGACTCAGGATGAGAGCTTCGTTCATCACTACACCGGACGTCGATGGCATGGAAACAGCCGTGAAAAGTGTTCTTCGTTCCTTGGACCCCGGATTTTTTGCAGATGGCTATCAAAAACTTGTTCAAGGATGGGACGAATGCTTGTGCCACCTTGGAAATTATGTTGAAAAGTGAGAAAGGACCATGCTACTTGGTGCAACTTAATTTTTGTTTGTAACTTAAGAAATACATTTTTTGCAAGATAGGGAAACTTTTTCCTTGAACGACCCTCGTAAGTATTATTTTACAAGAATGTGGAAAGTACTTATTTTAAGAGAAATGAACTCAATTAGAAAAATAAAACGGTGTGAAATCAAGCAAAATGTAAGTATGTTGTTTTTTTTTTACCCTACATTTCAAAGTGACCACCACCACATGTGGGAAAACAAACCCCCAACCCCTTAATTACAAAGGGACATTATAGCCACTAGGTTATCAAGGAAAGAAAGAACAGAATAAATTAAGGCAAGTTAACCTACTCATGAAAACAACCAGCAATTTCTTATAATTGGTTCTTGCCTAGCCAAATGTCATGCTAATGTTAGTATCTAGTTACAGACATTGATATGTTTTCAGTCACTTCGTTACAATCTTTCAGCTCGAAAGTGAATAATGTATTGGACTGTACATTTGGAAGGAGGACCACGGAGGGTGAATCATGCAGCTGTTGCAGTGGGTGATAACATATACTCCTTCGGAGGTTATTGCACGGGGGAGAATTATCGGAAGAAGAGGCCAATGGATGTCCATATTCTCAGCACAAGTGAGTAGTGAGAGGTATAAGGAGACCCTACAGTTAACTCTCGTTTATCATTACATCATATAAATGCTGTGGTGCATCCTGAAAATTCTATGTTTACCACAACAATTCTTATTTATTGTATATATTTATTAAATATTAATTAGATATAATAGAAATAAATATGCAGTCATGTAAGTAAAACAAAAACAGGAGTCCGACAACTTCAAAATTTCTGGTAATTTTTATATTTTCACAAATATTCCCTTTTTTCAATAATTGGACCTGGATTTCTCTTCACCCAAGGAAAAAAACCTTCATGTAGCAACACTGCCTCTGTCAAGCACAGCACAGAGACAGATAGAAACATGCAGCTTTTTTCCTCCAACACCGTTTCCATGGGTGATACTAACCACACAAGTTGCATGCTTTTAAATAGCCACCAGCCTATTTTCTCACCCTCCCCATGAGCAGTCAGAGAAGAAACCCAGTCATCAGAAGGGTGTGATGGAGAACGATCAGTGGATCAGTGGCATACATTATACAGTCTTTAAATTCTTTATATAATTGACTTAAATTTGGGTCAAAGTTTGTTTTAATAGTTTGCACATTAGTGATTTCACATGTATATAAAAAAAGGTACTTTAGTATTATACGGACTACTTCATTTCAGACCGTCTGTTTTCTGGGAAAGCAAAACAAATGGACGTAATAGGAACATTGTATTTGAAAGTTTACAATATATAAATCATACAATTAGCCTTTTGTTAATTGTGATTTCCAAAAGTCAGCTATATCGACCGAGAAGCTCATTGAAAGCGTCGACACGGGACACAGCCACCGCCGATCGCCACATGTATTCCGCCAAATACGATTCCAGATGATGACGATTTCTCGTTGCTTTTAGCATGTGGAGATGTGTTATAAATGAATAATTAGCAATTTTATGAGGTGTGATTTATGACGTCACGCATGAGGAATGGCTATGTTGTTAGGTTAGGCCTTGTAGGTTTGGTTTTCTTAGCATAAATATCGTTGAAGTGAATGTTCTAATATATTTCTGATGCAAACAAACGAAAAAGGCATTCAATTGAATGCCTGACTTTGAGCAGAAGCAGGGGGTTTGCGCGGTACGGTAAATGAGTCATGTTTGGGAGGGGAATATAATTTAACGTAGACAAATAAGCTGGTCCGTATAATACTAAAGTACCAAAAAATATGATAAAAGTTGTTTTATTGGCGATGCGCATGATAACATGGAGAATACGCCTTACATAGATGTATGATTGGTATATCTGGTGATTTGATATTGGACCAAAACATATACTTATCCCTTTCTCACCTGACACTTTTGTGAGATGTCACAGAATGATTTTATTCTTGCCGTACTTTTATACGTACTTTTTGCGTTACCCCCACACCCCCCTATACGCCTTCATGGCGTGGTGCTATGCACAGGGGATCACTTTACTTTTACTTTTTTTTTACCTTTACCGTACTTTTATAACACAAAATAATTATGAAAATTTTATGATGCCTGTATAATTGTGCATGGTAAGGTTTATTTGTTAACATAATATAGAATATGCCTATTTCTTAATTGATAAAATGTCTGGGATTATTATTTAAAACACATTTTATTTACTAAGTGTGAACATAATACATATGTGCAATTGTGTATATGCTGTTTGTGTGTGTGTTCATTTGCATATTGGGCTGTCCACCACCTGACCTTGTGACCATCAAAGACAATTTTTTACTTATTCCAAATAATCTACAGCTTTCATATTATAGGATGCCAAGGGTCCCGGGTTCGAATCCTGCTCGGGCTTGGTTGTTTGTGAATGTCCATTCATCAATTTCATCATTTTATAACTCATCCCCATCTTCACAAATTAGCCAAGAGGCACAAAACGCGAAGTAAAACAAACTAAATCAATCAATTTCATATGATAGGACTTTATTAAATTCTATATAGTCATATTCAGCATAATTTTTACTGTAAAATGTTAAATAATCATCTGAATTTAACAGTGCTATTTTTATATTTTTATATATGCAACACCAATTCTTTTTGTACACAAAATTAGAATTTGAAGTTATTAAAGCAAAACTCGAAGATTTTAGAAGCTTTGAAATTTGTAACTCTATAATCTCTTGGTATTTTGTCCAGTTCCTTTTACAATAAGTGTTGAGTTGGTATAATCTGAAAGCAAAGCAATATTATTATATCCTGTTTTGGTAATAGTGTAACTACTTTAATATGGCCGTATGGCCAACAATGTTGCCACCTCATAAAGGGATGCCTCATAAGAATTGTAGCATAAGTTAACTATGCTTTTATCAGGATGTCCAAGATGATTGATTCTTATGTGTAATTTATTTTCATGTGTGTCAGTTGAGAAATTCCATTTGAAAATGGATCCCCTTGGGACCCTGTGGATTACATATTGTGGTATTCCAATATCCAGTGATCAGAATGCTACATTTTTTAAAAGTAGCTTCGCTACACAGCTACTCTTCCAAAATGTAGCTTTGCTACAGCTACATTTACCAAAAAGTAGCTCGCTATGCTGCTCCTGTTTGCTAGTCGCTACTTTTCTGCTACTGCATTTCTGCATAAACAACTTGAAATAACCATGTGGCAGGCCCATATCCAAGGGAGGGGCCATGTTCTCCGCCTTCCTCGAGCTATGACACATTTTAATTTGAACCTATAAAAACGTACGAAAATAATGTTGATGATTTTTCAAATTTTGCAAGAATTTCGATTTTATGCATGCACAAGTGAAGGCGCGAATGTAGAATATAGAGAATGTCTCTAATTTCGTTAATAATTGGTATACTAACTAAATTTGACCTTCTAATCACGAATCTCTTGTTAAAATGCTGCGATCACGTCTGGAAATCGTGAAAAAAGCAGATGTAAGTTGAATTTTTTTTAAAAGCTGTATCGCATTGTTTTATGAACAAAATTTTAACTATGCTTGCCTAACCTAACCTAACCTTGCCGGAAATGGTTCGTGGGGCTATCCGTCAATGGTTTGTGGGGCTACCCGTGCAACATATATAGACATAAGTGTACAATTTTCACACGTGACCGCAGCATTTTAACAGATTCGTGATTAGAAGGCCAAATTTAGTTAGTTTACCAAATATTAACGAAATTAGAGACATTCTCTATATTCTACATTCATACCCAAATGAATGGCTTGTTTCTGGGAAGAAACAGGTTCCAGAAGTATGCAGTCTGCAATATTTGACAATTCTAATTTTATAACAATTGATGCAAGGCTATTAGACAGTCCATTGCTTCATGTCCCGACTTTTTTTCCATCTTGGCTCTGACACTACTTGCTGTAAAGGAAGACTCTTGGGCCACTACAGATATTGTACTGTTTATGTAGGACATTGTGCAGACTACTGTGTACATTTTGAAAGTTGTCCGAATTTTTGTGCATCAAAAACAGTTGTTTTATACTCTACAAATAGAAATCCATTGATTATTGAACAGTGTCACTAATGTTTAACATTAATTTGCATAAATGGGAATTGTGTATACTCTTTACATTATGGAACAAAGATTCCTCAATGACCATAACCAACCATATAGGGGTGGGGGGGGGGGCATTTAGCTCACCACCCGAACTGCAAGGTCTGGTTCCTTTCTTTTCTAAGTTACATTCTTCTTGTTCATTTTCATGATTAGCAAAAGTTACAGAAGAGTGCCGTACTGAGCACATTGATTGCTGGCACTATTTCTTTGTCATTGTAGTGGAGAATGGATCGCTCGCTTTTGCACTGCAAGTTGTTTTTTTTTACATAATAATTAATGACATTTTGCTGTGTCTTACACCATGGATATCCACAGGATTTGTTCTAGAGGTGTCACAAACAAGGGATGTTAAGCGATGCAGCTAAAAAAAAAGTAGCTGTTAGCCTGAATATATTCGTACAGGGTGTTTCCGGGCTGATGATACAAACTTTCAGGGATGTTGGAGAAGGGCACATGTATAAATTTGAGATAACCTCCTGAGACCCATGAGTTTGTGGGGTTACTTTTTTCAGTAAATTTGTGTTATGCACATGAATTGAGCACCAACTTGAAGGAAAATATCAACCTTGTGTGAAATTTTTGTTGCGCGTGCGCAGAATGAGGTGTAGAGTATTCTCTACATTGGGCTTCAAGGTGTAACAAATGAAACACTTTAATATATTAAACTCAAGACACATTTTTACTTTTCTTAAGAATCTGACATAATATTTTGTTCTACACAATTGCTGTATGCAATAAAATATTGAAGTCCAATATAGTGATTGTGGTGGAAAATATTTTTTCATTAATTATTCATATACAGGGTGGACCAAAAGTCACGAAGGGGTTATAACTGTGAATAACATTTTTATTGATCATTAGTTTCCAATGAGATTTCACAGACTTGAAGACCAAGGATGGGAGATTGTTTACACTTACGTGTGGAATATAATCTCAGGTAGGTGCCTGCCATTATGGGCCTCACAGATACGGGCCCTGTGTAGCATTTGATGATGACAGGGGTCAACAATTATGGTCCGAGTGCTCGTATTTCTGCATGAATATTGTCCTTGAGCTGTTGTAATTTGTGGTTTGTTCACATACACTTTGTCCTTCAGAATGCCCCAAAGAAAATAATCAAGCGGAGTGAGGTCAGGCGAACGGGAGGGCCAGTTGATGTCAGTGTTTCTCGAGATGATGCAATGGCCGAAAATGGTCCTTAGAAGCCTAATTGAGGCACGTAAGGAGAAAAAGAATAATTAATCACCAAACACATTATCACGAATTGTACACTTAAATCATGTGCTACACAGGGCCCGTATCTGTGAGGCCCATACTGGCGGACACCTACCTGAGATTATATTCCATACATAAGTGTAAACAATCTCCCATCCTTGGTCTTCAAGTCTGTGAAATCTCATTGGATACTAATGATCAATAAAAATGTTATTTACAGTTATAACCCCTTCGTGACTTTTGGCCCACCCTGTACATTTGAATTATTTACAAAATGTTAATATTTTTTTATTAATTTAATTAAATTAAATTTTTATCAAATATTAAACCTTTAGACTGAATGTCACAAATTGAATGCTTTTAATTCTTTTAGTGAAACATGAGGAAACAGTTTCGATCAACCTGCAAACACAAGAAAATCTTGCATTTTACACATCTTGTTCGAAAAAAGCCCTTACATCCTGGTCTCCTACATCGTGCATAGTGTTTCATATCTATGACTTCTGGAAGATGCACTGCTTCTACAAGTCTTGCTTGTGAACATGGAATGGGTACTTGTGTTTTCTCCTTTTGACATTTGATTCTTCATTGGCATTGTTTCTCTCTTCATTAGCTTCCTGCATTTCAGTTCCTTCATATAGTAGATTCTCTGCAATTGATATTTTGAAATCAAAGGAACTTGAGAATGTTCTTGGTTGGAATGCCATTCAACAAACACTCTCTTCTGTAACAGAACCATGCATTGGCTACTGCTAAGTCCATAACATGAAATATTACTCTGACAGTACATTTTCTCGTACGACCTTGCATCCTGTAGAAAGACATCATGCGATCACACAAATCCACGCCTCCCATGTTTATCAATGCAAACACTTGAAGGACTTGGAAGCTGCAAACAACCTGAACGTACCCATTCAATGAGTGGTCGGTCTCACCTTCCAGAACTTATCCACCTCTTTTGCCTGGTCACTCACATCATCATCAAAGACTACTTTAAGTTTTGTTCTGAGGCTAAGGTAACAATTCCTGGAGAAAGTTCAGGCAATGACTGGAACCTTTGTCCTTTGAGCCCAGTACATTCTCATGGCAGGATACTGAAAGTATAAAAACACAATTCGGAATCAGTTAAAATACTAATATTAAAAAAAATCACAAAAAAATTTAAAGTTGAAAATATGTTACATGCAAATTCTTTAAACTTGTAAATTCGTAAATTTCTGTGAACTGGGTACTGTTCAGTAGAATAAGTACACATTTGATGCTCAAAAGTATTGAAACTTACTTCAAAATATTTTTAAAAAAATTAAAGGAATGTGAAATTATTCATTCCTGAAGGAAGTAATGGTGATCAATGTTCCAATGTAAAGCATACGGTTGAATTTATAACATAAACAAAAAGAATATCGGAACAAACACCTACCTTTAGACAGGACATGTACATTGAAACTCCAAAAAAAATTACTCATCTCTGAGTGGGAAGTATTTAATGTTTGTCCTGTTGTACTGAAATAAGTCTGCTCAAATTTCTCTCACATATTGTGAAAAACATTATCATCAATAAACTTCAGAAAGTATGTAACAGGTTCTTGTACACTGCAATCTGTAAGGAAAATGGCAACACTGCTATGATCTGTGAGAAAAATGGCAACACTGCTATAGAACCTATACAAGTCATGTAGAATATTAACACTATTTTCATACATAAATCTACACCAAAAAATTATGGTTCTTTTCTGGAAGAGTTAAATCCAATTCTTCTCATGATTCCATCTAAAAATTTAGAAAGTGATTTTTTTTCAGCATCATGAAATTTACACATTACGGCCGAATGTATAGAAGCTTCTACATCGGCAAGAAACTGCCCCTGCAAACGAAGAATCTGAAAGCACTGATGAAAAAATACATCTAAGTAAATCGGTAGTTATTACTTTTTCCCCTAAAGAGGATTGATGATAATCTCTAAACTTTTACTATTCAAAAACACATACATACCTGCAGACAATGTGAGCTTTACCTCCTTAGTAGTGGACGCCATCTTGGAATAAAAAACAAGCATCGAAAAGTTCACAATTCTTGCTCCATCTGTCGTTGGGACCAGAATTTAGAATGTCAAGAATACTCTACAGCGGTTTCCAACACAGACACACGCCCATTCTTCGCATATGCAGAAAACCGTTATGTAGAGACCTCTCTACACAGGGCGTCAGGAGGATAAGGAATCCTGGTCCGGAAACGACTTAGTCTAAAGTTATAAGCAAAAATTGGTGTATGAGGATGTAATACTTTTATTATTATCTGTACAAGTTTCACAAGCTGCTACATTCACAACAGTTGTTCAAAGTGTCATCCCCCAGCTTCGCTGCAGGCATGACATTGTTGCACAAAGTTCTGGCATACCTGTTGGAACAACCCCGGCGTCGTTCAAACAATGTCACAGGCAGCGAGAATTCTTGCCAGGAGATCCTCTTCAGTCTCGACAGGTGTCTCGTACACAAGACTTTTCACAAGACCCCACAAGAAGAAATCAAGTGGGGTCAGATTAGGTGACCGAGCTGGCCACGGAACAGGACCCCCTCTTGCTATCTGTTCCTTTCAACTTGTAAACACAGACTGCAGTCGACCGACCTTCACATCGGGACTGACCATGTTTGAGGCGTACACATCACGCCATCTGCAGTGCAGTAGTGGAGTTTCCTCCCCACCCCTCATGATTGTGAACGAGACACCTGTTGAGACTGAAGAGGATCTCCTGGCAAGAATTGTCGCTGCCTGCGATATTGTTCGAATGACCCCGGGGTTGTTACAACGGGTACGCCAGAACTTTGTGCAACGATGTCATGCCTGCAGCGAAGCTGGGGGACGCCACTTTGAACAACTGTTGTGAATGTAGCAGCTTGTGAAACTTGTGCAGGTAATAAAAGTATTACATCTTCATACACCGATTCTCGCTTATAACTTTCGATTAAGTCGTTTCCAGACCAGGGTTCCTTATCTGAAATTGATACATGTGCCCTTCTCCATCATCCAAGAAAGTTTGTATCATCAGCCTGGAAACACCCTGTATGTGCCTGTTAGTTATCTGGATATTAGAAATATTAAGATATTAATTAAATAAATTACGCAAATATCTATAATGAGCGATATTGAGATAATTATAATCAAAATTATCTGTATTGTCATGTAATAGACTTTGTCTTTATGAACCTCCTACAAAAATAAGCGTTATTCTAGAATTTTTTTTCGCTGTTGCCACATTGAAAAATCAAAATTCTGAGAAGAAATGTAGCTACAGCTACAATTTTCAAAATGTAGTGCCACTACAGCTACAAGTACAAATCTTGTAGCTAACTACAGTAGTGCTGCTACACCACTACCACTGCCAATGTCATTATTGAACACATGCATTTTCTTGTCTGTCTTGTTGTGGTTTTCTTTGATATTTTTTGTGGTAACCATTTCTTTCATAGGAGTTAGTTGGAAGAGAGAGGCAGATTCTATGTTCCAATTTTTGTGATTATATTTCCAACTGTGGAAGCACTCCCCTGAAACAAATACACACAATGAAACAAGAGCCAAACGTTCCTATGTGTGATGTAGGAAAAGGGTAAAACTTGTATTCTTTTCATGATGAAGAATATTTACCTATGACAAAATTTTTAGCTTTTGTGAACATGAAATTAATGTGTGCATTTACAATTTCAGTTAATTACCGTTGGATAGCACTTCCAATACCAAGATCTGATGAAAAACAAATCTACTGTGTACCATACCAGAGATATGGCCACACTGCTGTTGCTTATGGAGACAAAATCTACGTTTGGGGAGGCAGAAATGATGAGGCAGCATGCAACATTCTCTTCTGTTTTGACACAGGTATGTTGTCGCACACAGTTGGCAGTTAAAATGAAAACCAAATGTCTGTAATTTCATTACTTCGTGCATCACTCTATTCCTTCCAGACCTTACTTTTGTACACCTTGTATTGAATTCTAAATTATGTTTTGTATATTATTATGAACTAGGCAGATACCAATAAACTACTGATATAAAATTAACTAATAATCAATATTCTACTGATCCGCTATAAGATTGAAAATTTCAATTTCTTCATTCACCTCCTTAATAAATATGTGTTAGCAGATGACAGGAATGCAAATGAAGCTGCATGTTTATAGATTTTCTTTCAAGAAAAGTAATGCATACAGATTGTAGGTTTATATCCATAAAAATATTAACAAAATGGCAGAATATTGTACTAAATTATAAGATTTATAGATACAGCAAATCTAAAATTATCAGCAATTTTACCGATATTGACCGATACCAATAAGTATCGATTTTAGATTTGATTTTATTTATTTTACTTCGCTTTTTGTGCCAGTTTTGGCTAATTTGCGAAGATGGGGATGAGTGATTATATGATGTATGGACACTCACAAACATCCATGCCCAGGCCAGGATTCGAACACGGGACCCCTGACGTTGTAGCTTGATGTGCAAACCACTCCACCACGGGGGCTGGCAATATAGTATCGATTAATCTGTCATATCCACATTATGAACCAATATCAATTAATATCTATCTCAGCATATTTGATCTCGTTATTGAATTTTAATGTTTAAACATGTACCGTATATTAAATTACAATCTACCACAGTTTTACTCTAAAATGATTGATTAAGTAGTAATTGCAATATTAAAAATGTAGGGCTGAGACAACGTTTTTGATAGAGTTATGTCATCCCACAAGGTTTGCAGTTAAACTGAAAACAAACCTATGTAATTTTATACCTTTGTGCATCTGTTTCTGTCTTGTCAACATTTTGGTGCAGTTACACCGAAAAAATAAAACTTTCTTTGTAATTCTATACCTTTGTACATCTCTTTGACTCCTGCTAATTTCATTTTTGTCCACCCTATGTTGAATTCTAAATGATGTTTTGTATGTTGTTATTTGGGAGTGGATTTTTAGGTGCTATAACTGAAAAATATTTAATTTTTATGTTCTAAAAGCAGCATTAATATGTGGCTAAAAGTAAAAAAATATTTTCATTCAAAATGACCAACTGACCCACACTTTTTCATGTTTGCACACATCCGCTTTTTCGCATAGGTTCTTTGCAACACTGTGGCCTCCTCCATGGCGCAGTGGTAGCGTCGTTGCCTTGTAATCAAGGGGTCCCGGGTTCGATACCCGGTGGAGGCACAAGTGGTTCGGATCCCACTTTAGACTGTAGGTCCAGTCCCGATTAGCCTTACTGTGCATAAAGTGGACTTAAAACACCAACTCAACAACTCTTTGCAACACTGTGGAGGCAGTGTTTATGTAACGTGGATTCATTGGGTGATGCAAATTGTATGTATTGTGACAGGTAGTTTTTCAGAACTGGATTGTTTATTTTCTTCAGTAGGATGTCCCCTTCAGCAAATGTTATACTGAAATGTAAATAATATTGTGAACACTTGGAATGTCCTTCATTTGAACATACTGGGGTTCCTCTCAGCACTTGTTGTGAACACAATGTTTGTTTCCTGGCAAATGCTGACTGACTTGAGAACGCTGTTCTGCGTGAATTGCCATGGCACATGGTTGACAAAACAACACCAGCAGTAGTGATCAGTTATGCATGAACTCCAAAATATGTAAGCCAGCAACCGAACAATGTTTGCTCACAGTAGAACTCCGGTAGAGGACAGTAGTGACCAGTGTGTTAGGGAGTCCCGAATGGGATAATAATTTATTAGTTTACCACATATTGTATCTATTTGATTCATGAACCCCAAAATGTGTATTTCCAAAAATAATTTGGAATTTTTTTTTTCTCTGGAATGTATAAAATATGTACATTTTATGTTCTTTCGTAGAAATATGTGTTTTATGTGCTAAAGGTAAAGTTATGTATTTTTAAGACTTCGCAGATTACATTGCACCTGTGTGGTTGGCACTCCTACCGAGTATGACCAACTTCTGAATTAACAAAACATAAACCTAAAAATCTTCTCCCTTGTAGTTATGAACCAATCCCATATTTACACTTGTTAGTGAATTTTAATGTTAAAACATGGATATTAATATTACATCTACAGCAGTTTTGCTCTTAAAATGTTCAGTTAATTAATACGATCATCACAGTAAGAAAGTTATAGGGCTGAGTCAACATTTATAACAAAGTATGATTTGGTATCAGTGGTATGAGAAAGTATTGGTTTGAATTTAATCAGTCATAAAGGTCGATATTTTCCCATAGTTTGTGTATATTTGTGGGTCTGCAGAAATTCCACATGATGCTTCTGGGCGAGTGAAAATATTCTGGAAATTATTCACAGTGCACACTTACCATTAATTTTGCACAGTCTTTAAGTGGAAAAATTAATTTTGTGATTAAATGTGACAGCTATTTTAATATTTTCCTTATGCCATGCATGAACTTATTTGAGTATTTTAACCCAAAAATGAAGCAAATAACTAGAAATCTTTTTACATTATACATTTTCATATATTTACATAATATTTTTATAGTTATGTGGGTTTTTTTTTCAAAATATTCATGTATATATTTCACATGTTTTGGCTACACAAAATTCTGGTTCTTAGTCAAGAATAATTTCAGTGATGAGACATTTCATAAAGATCATATAAGGTGTGACAATTTAATTCCTGGAATGGCTGCAAAGTTTTGCTGGTCGTGTTGGGTTGCGCAGACTCATGCAGCCAAGCACATTTGAACACGTTCCAACTGAGACCAAATGAGTCATTTGTTCATGAGCGGCAGAGAAAATAGTAAATTGTCCATGGTATACCACTGTGGCAGAAAAGAAATTCCACAAATATGATGCCTCTAATCTTGACAGAATAGTTGGCTTAACATTTCATCTGATCCTTTACACATTGAGAAATGTTTGATAGGGTCATTACCAGTGATGAAATCTGTCTTCATTATGACCTGGAGGCATGAGTTTATATATCATTCTGAAAATAGGGTTAATAGAGCTCTGGTATTTGTAGGTTAATATGGTACAGTTCCATTCAGGCATGGATCCATGGGGAGGGCGATAGGGTCAGTTGTCCCTCCCAACTGACAGGTTTTTGGATATAATATTATGCCTTATATTTTTAAAGACGTTTGTGTCTTTAATCACCGAGGTTAATAGATTCGAGAATGATTTTTAATGTTCTACTTATGCTCACCTTATACTCGGATAGGCTAGTCCGAACTGGACCTGCAGCTTAAATTTAGATCCGAAACACTATGCAATGCACCTCTAAAATGGATCAAACCCGAGACCTCTTGAGAGAATAGGTTTTTGTTTTCTTTGTTTATTCACTTAACTCCTCATATCTGATCATCCAGCTTACTGTGCCAATGAAATGAATTATGATAACAACATGCAATAATAACCATTTATTATAGCCTTTCATCCCTATTTTTGCAAAACAATACTCTAATCTCTAAAACCTGAAAGTCCTGTTTACAGTATTATAAGAGGGGCATGTAAAAGAAAAAAAGCTGATTGGTTATTACAGAGAATAAAATCAAGCGAGAAAATTCTTATTTTGATGCTATACAAGTGCATACCCTGGCTATTTTTCTACAGTCACCATGACGCTCCAAGCATTTTTGGTACCATGGAACAAGTTTACGTAGACCCTCTGCGACAAATCTGCCACCTGGGATCTCAGCCAGTCGAGAACCGATGTCTTGAGAACTTCACTATCATCGAAACGTTGCGAAGCAAGCCACTTTTTGAGGTAAAGGAACGGGAAGTAATCACTTGGTGCAAGATCGGGACTGTATGGTGGGTGATTAAAACGTTCCCATCGGAATTTTTGAATTATCGCAACAGTGTGGTCACCTGTGTGTGGGTGGATGTTGTCATAAGCAAAATTCCAGACCGTTAACATTCCTCTTTGCCGGTTTTGGATGGCACGTCGCAGATTAGATAGTGTTTGGCAATGCACATCTGCTGTGATGGTTCGTCCCGGTTCCACGAATTCCACGAGGATTACACCTTTTTGGTCCCAAAACACTGTTGCCATGATTTTGCGATGTGATGGTGTTTGCTTGAATTTCTTCAGTTTCTGTGAACCGGAGTGATACGATTGCATAGATTGCTGATTCAACTCACCAGTAACATACGATATCCAGGTTTTGTCTCCAGTCACTATTTGAGAAAACAAGTCATCCCCATTCTTCTCGCAGCGGGCCAAAAAATCACGTGCTGATTTCATTCTTTCATCTTTATGAGTGTTTGTCAACATTTTTGGCATCCACCTCGCACACAGTTTTCGATAACGCAGATTGTCCATTACAATTTGGTGCAATGTTTTATCACACACTTCAGGAAACTCCTTGCCTAGATCAGTAATGTTGAAACGGCGATTGGATCACACTTTCTACATGTTGCTCAAGGTCGTCCGTCTGAACACTAGGCCTGCCGCTCTGCTCGTCGTCATGAACATTTGAACGTCCTTCCCAAAAGGCATGGCACCATTTTCTTATCTTTTCTTTACTCATTACTGTTGGTCCGTAAATGGCACACAATTCCCGATGAATGTCAGCTGCACTCAGTCCTTTTGCGTTGAGAAATCTAATCACCGACCTCACCTCGCATTTGGCGGGATTTTCTATTACAGCAGCCATTTCAACTTCCTGCTACTCTCACGTATGCACCTCCACACTGAGACATATACCTCTGTTGGAGGCACAGAATTCTAAAGCATGCTCCCGTGCACGTGCAGCTTCGTCAGTGTTGCCAGTCCAAAGTAAAAAAATATCAGCCCTTTTTTTTTTGACATGTGCCTCGTATATTGTTTATATAAAACAGTGCAAGAGTAGGTTAGAAATGGTTCTCGGTGAGGTGAGGAACTCTACCGAAATTTACTCCTCCCAACTGTAACTTCTGGAGATCCGCCTCTGGTTCCAATTGAATATAAATCCAAATGAATTTGAAATGAGAAATTTCAAGAATTGTTGTTTTAATATTTTCCTTTTCCACAGTAACATTGCATTGGAGCCGTCCAGAAGTTCATGGGATGATTCCAGGAGCACGCGACGGCCATTCAGCATGTATTATCAACAATTGTATGTATATATTTGGAGGTTTCGAAGAGGAGATAGACAGGTTTTCACAAGATGTGCACATGTTAGATCTACGGACAATGACATGGCGTTATGTTGTCACACAGGTAAACTAGTCTTGTATGATACCCCTTTGTCTCCTTATTACTGTGTACTGCACTGCAGTGCTATTAAACCGTTTCAGGTTATATGAAGTCTGAAGCATTAATTTTTACTTGCATTAATAAATCTATTTTCTTAATTTCCAACTATACCTAAGTAGGGGGCAATTAAATAAATCTTAAGAAAAAGGGAAAAAAAGGCCAAGAAAAGTCAAGAATTTGGGATTTGTTATTTTGGTAGACACCCTGCTACAGCACCACAGGTTCCAGGTTAGAATCTCGATCTGGACATGGGTGTTCTTTGTGAGTGTGTCTTCATCAATTTCATCGTGTCATCACTCATCCTCATTTTCGCAATTAGCCAGATATGTCTACTAACTACTAAAATTTATAAAAAAAGAAAAACCTTGCTCATAATGTGTGGCAATTAGGGGTCAAGCAGGAGATGTCAATTTTCAAAATTATCTGAAATTTATGATTTTCTAAAATTTGTTGCATTTGTCCATTTTCATACTTCTCTGTAAATGACGCAAGAAGCAATTTTCCAGAATTTTTGTTTTCTGTACAACGGCTACACTGTTCTTCCTTACATTGTTATTTTTCCCTCAAGTAGTATCTGCTTACTTTCAACAGGACTGTACGGTTGTTGTAATATACCACTGCTACATACTACATTTTTTTGTTCACTTTGGTCTATTGTGGTGGCCATAAGAGGGTGCCGAAGATGAATTTTTGTTTAACAATTCTATTTTTTTTCCTCTTTTTTTCAACTTCTATAATTTGGATAAATGTTGTCTAGACTAAGAGTTAGTCATTCTGAAATAGAAACAAAACTGATTTCAACTCTCTACGAATAATTAGTTCTCTTCCTGGTTGCCTTTTTTATTTTGTACATTGTGGCAAGTTTGAAAAGCTCGCGTGTGAAAAGTTCGCTTCCAGAGAGGGTATCGTGCCGGAGAAGCTCCTGTCCATTAAATGTTAACCTATTATTTAGTGTTGTTTTACGTGCACATATAACACATTGATTGTAATTATTTTACAACTTGTATTATGTATATATTCTATATTTTGTCAAAATAATAAAACATTTAATGTACACAGTTATGTTACGTTATGACATGACTGTTCAGCTTGATTTCAGGCAATACTGAATGCATTGATTATTCTTTAGGGTCAAATCATATTTGTTTCTACATTCAAAATCATCCAGGTACTATTCATTCGAAATTAATAAATTTTCTTTCATGTAATACAACTTTTGTAATTAATTTTTAATATCTTTTTAAAACTGTAACCTTTTTTTTAAAAAAATGACACAATTCCAATTTTAAGAATGCAATATTTATGATTCTGTTGTTCCAGAATTTTTAAAATTTTTACTCATTTAATTAGAGATATTGAAAAAAAGATTATAGTAGTATCCTAACATTGAAACTGACATTTTCAAAATGTGTTTGTTAAAAACAGTAACGATAAATACAGTGGAACCTCGATTTTATGTTTTTCAGGGGACCAAACTGAAAGAACTTAAAATGCGGGAAAATGTAAAATTGGGGAAAATTTTATAACATTTTGCTACGTTGGGACAATGAAGATTAAATGTATAATGCGGGGAAATGTAAAATCCGGGAATGTAAAATCGGGGTTCCAGTGTTTATGTTTTGTCATTACATTCATATTTATATAAATGAACAATAATAGACAGAACTGAATTATCATCTGTAGTTTTCAATTAATTACATATTAATTGTTTCCAAGTGGTAATGTTTTCGTTTGAAACCAGCTGTCTTGGAAAGGTCAAGCATTACAATAAACACTTTTACAATAATGTATTAGTATGATGTTTAATTTTTCTCTGGCATATTTATGACATCAACAACAAGTGGCATAAAATATCACATTTTCAGCAATATATCAAATGAAAGATATGTACATGTAACATTATCATAGTCATCATGCAATTCTCTAACACGTTTTTAATCTTCTCAATAGGGTGAACCTCCATCGTATCGGGATTTTCATTCTGCAACTCCTATCGGATCAAAAATGTATGTGTTTGGAGGTCGTGGTGACGTTCATGGACCTTATCATTCACAAGAGGAAGTCTATTGTAATGAAATAATGTATTTGGATACTGTTACGAACAGGTGGCATCGCCCAGTAACTACGGGATTTACACCTGTTGGAAGAAGAAGTCATTCTGCATGTAAGTTTGCCAGGAATGACATAATCCTTGGTTACATAGTAGTAGAGTAACTAATGCTAATTACTTGACTCAATTTAACTCTTCTTTAGCAAGTTGCTGTTACATGTAGCAGTACATGTTTATAATTACTAGAGCCCGGAAGTTCAGGCATTTATTTTCATTAAAATAGGCAGGCAAAAAGGCATTTATAATGTGGAAAATAGGCACTAAAAATGGAAAAAAGGCAAAATAATTCGAAGAAAGGCACATTTGGAAGTCACTTACTTTTATCTATAATCTCTGGCAAAATGTTAAAATCTACATTGGGAAGAGCATTTCAATTTTCTCCGTCTTGATTACACATAACTACAAGCTGTTTTTTTAAGTTCTCAACATTCATTGATAGTCGTCTGTCAGAGACAATGTTTTTCATAATAGAAAATGATCTTTCTTCTTTGACAGAAGTTATTGGAGCATACACAAAACAAGCTAATGTAGCTGGACTTATTTTGATAACAGCATTTTCACCTTTTACAATATCTTCAATTGTTTCAAGTCCTTATTTTCACTCACTACACGTTTGCACTTTTCCGCAACAGCTGACCCCTTTTTTCCTGGCACTTCCATCATCTGCTGCATAGATTCCTCGAAGATTTTCATGGATGCTACAAGAGTCTCCCCTCTTTTTTCTAGCTTTGTAATTGTCTCTGGCAATGCACAATAATGTGCAAAAATAAATGACAGTTCATTCTTCAGTTCTGAATAGCACAGGAGTTTTTCAGTTCACGAATTGAAGCCGCTTCATTTTCTGGAAGAGCATCGATCACCTCACTGATTTTTTTCAAGGTTGTTAGCATAATATATAGCTGCTGATATCCAGGTTCCCCATCTCGTGAAGACTGGTTGCGGAGGTAAACTAAGCTCAGGCGCAACTTCATGAAATTTTCGGGTTCGAGAGGGAGATTTCAGAAATATCTTCTTTGTGTTCGAAATCAACCTGTCCACTTGAGCAGTCAATCATGCACTAGGAAATGTTAACCGAAAGGCAATATCCTAACTCAGCATGAAATACTTTTTTCTCACACTTTTCTCCTTCAGCAATGTTGAAACATGCATGAGTTCAATATTACTTTAATAAGGCGAAAATTATTCACTTAATAAACGGAAGAAAAATAAATGCCAACATACTTTTTTAAAAAAATGGTCAAATTTCATTGAAAAAGGCAAAAAAAGGCATTATAATTAAAAATAGGCAGTGGGGTCCAAATAGGCAAAATAGGCAAAATGAAAAGGCTTCTAAAATATTCGAAACAACATAATAAACGTATATCCGGAAAATTTTTATCAATATATGCAGTAGATAAAAAGAGGCATTTTGCCAAACTTCCGGGCTCTAATAATTACATATGAACAGGCTCTCTAATTACTGCATGCTTATGTGAGTATGTTATGGTGGTCATCGTTTGGTGCTCTTATAAAAATATATAAATAACTTACGTGAGTGAGTATGAATGTTTCAGAACTACGTTTCGGAAGTCTGTACTACTTCCTTCATCAGGTAATAAAATAAAAAACTTTAGGTGCCAAACATGGTACCGATTTGTCAAATCATAAGTTGAGGATAGAAAAGGTAAAAAACTTACAGTGACAGCATAAAAACTCCAATGGAAGTCTTTGCTGGTTAAAAATTCCCTATGTTAAAAACAACAACTAAAACAATTAAATATCGAAGACCTATTACAGTCCCCTAGTGACTTCCGTCAGTGTTGGGTAGAACACATGGACTGTGAGTGCTCCTGTCCTGCGTGGAAGGTGAAATTTCCCCTCCAGCGTTTCCCTCTTACGATCGTATATGTCACCATTCCGAGATGAACTTCCTCTTTTCTTCTTCTTTGACGGCCTTCACAACCTCGGGAGTGACATGAAAACCCATTTTAGTGTCGGTATTTACCGCTTTATTCCACTTTTTAAGAAAAGCGATCCATCCTTCCTCCAGATTACCATCATCTCTGTTAAGCTTATTCCTTTTTCCTGTGCATATAAATGCTGCTTCATAAACGTTCCTGTTTAATTTATTCTCCTCTTTCCTAATTACTAATCCTATGTCTGCTCGTTATGATATGTTCGAATAGGCCTGTTTTAGGTACCCCTTCCTTAATATCTTTATCATCTTTGTCCCATCTAGTGCGCATGTTTCTCCCCGTGTGCCCTACATATTCGTTCCCCCATGGTGCTCTTAGCATTATAATTATTAGGGACTGGATTTTAAGGGGCAAAATTATTGTTGGGAAAGGGCAAAAGAAGTTCTGAAAATGGTTTCAAAAAAATGCTGATAAAATGCCTTTATTTAGGCCTAAACCAGTTACATTAACATTCTTTATTCAACACTGTAGCAAATAACATATTTAGTTACATAAAGCTACACAAAGTAACCTGCATTTAGGAAGTAAACGTGGCACATACTGGGTTTCAATCAACTTGTTATACTGAATTACACTCAAATTTTCCATGTATTTGAATGTAAGTTGCTGACGCTTTGAGCTCAGCGACTTACATTATCTTGCGAACTATTGGGGCTGGAAAGATTATATTATACCATTTTATAGCTCTCGTTCTGCTCTACAAAATGAGACTAGGATATTATGTAACTGCTCAAGAAGAGTGTAAATCATTATTTTTCTGTCCAATGTTTTAACAAAACATAAAAGAAAAGGAAGGAAAAATATGCTGAAGCATCAAAAAGGCATAAAAAGCTGATCAATGTGCTAATCTCACGAAAAGGTTCAACAAAGTGTGTTAATTTTACTTGATTTCATGTCCTAAAATACATACATCAAACAATCGGTATGCAAACAGCTATATTTTTGGAAAAGTGATGCACCTTAAAATCCATTCCGTAATAATTATACTTCTGTCTGCTTCATGCTTTATGCGATTATGATGAGGGGCACTCAAGTCAAACTGGAACTTTTGATTTTTCAAAATAGTGGAACACACATGAATGTGTAGAAAATACTTTTATTTCTCAATGTAATCCCCCGTCTTCACTAATACACTTATTCCAGCAGTTTGCTAATGCTTGGGTATCAGCATGATAGAACGGTTTCTCAGTTCACCAGAGCAATGGTTCACCTCTTCGTCACTGCTAAAAATGTTGGCCTCCAAGGAACTGCTTTAACCCTTAATGACCATTTAATGCAATGCTGTGGTGTGACACATATGTCACATTTGGCATTTTAGTCTTTCGGAACATACTGCGACTCAGGTAAGGTTCAGAGATGACTTTTGAGTGCTACGTAGGCCTGAGGCATCATCCAATTAGTAATTAGTAAAGTTTAATTTGATTCTGGCTGTATTTGTATGTGGGATGGATTTCCTGCCAAAAACTTCAGAAATCATCTTTGCTCCTAAAGTATCAGGAGCAAGCATGCAATTTACGAGAATGGAGTACCCCAGGCTTGTAGCCTAATCTCTTCTGAACAAAACAAGGTAAAATTTATTACTCTAGCATCCGTAGTTACGGAGAGATACAATTTTATTTAAAACCTTACATAATTTTGAACTTAGCTTGAAAAGACGCTCAGCGTTGGGGTCATATCTGGATATATCAGCCTTGGCTTATAAGGGTAAACCAGGGTTTTTGTTGATTTTTTTATTTAACCCTCCATCATCCGTGCCCTTGTCCCTTGTAGTAGCACAAATGTCCCACATGCATCAAAACCTTCTTTATTTAGAGGAATTATTGGTGCAAATTGATGTAGAATTCCCGTAGTCCTTACTGGAAATCAGGCGATGTGTGTGTGTGTGTGTGTGTGTGTGTGTGTGTGTGTGAGTGTGAGTGTGTGTGTGTGTGTGTGTGAGTGAGTGAGTGAGTGAATGCGAACAGTCCATTTTAGACATTTTTTATTAACTAAACTAAAACTGAAACTATATAAACTATAAGAATAGAGAAAATATCCCATAGAATTACAGTCTTATATCCTTGAAGCAAATGCACCAAAATATTATTCCAAGAGAGTAATTAAAATTTTGCTGTATAATAAAGGTACTAAAAATTAACTCACCATTCACAATATTTTCAACGTATTTTTCAAAAATGTTCAACGTATTCTTCAAAACGAATTGAAATCGTACAACGTACATGTATATAGGCTTAGAAAAGAACTATTTCTTCAATATTCTCTGTCAAAATCATACTGAATCGCAGAAAAAGCAATCAAATAAGTAAAACAACTCAAAAAACTTACAAAATATGAAAATGTTCAAATCTCAATGTTTTTCCTACTTTTATAAGATATATGTAAGAAAAGACATGCTGACTGAAATAAAAGAGACCGAATGTTGTCACTTTTCAATATCGTAATTTTTAGAAGTGTCATTTTGTATGGGTACTGCAATGGTTTCTGCGTACAATTAATTTGAATTCCGAACAACATACCGTCGATATATTATTTTTTTCTGCCAAATTCATGGCTGGCATGCTATGATTTAAAGTAGGAAACGTTCCCGTGCGCAGTACTGAGTGCTGCCTAAGGCGGTACTGGTCACTTCAGAAGTGTGTAAACAACTGAAAGGATGCCAGAAAAAAAAGATGCGAACACCACTATGTTTTCGTGGGAATAGTGTAGATAAGTTACCTAGTTCTTTCCCGGCCATTATTGCGCTGGTAAGGAAAAATAATTGAAAATTTTAGAAAGGGTGGGTTACGGAGGGTTAAATCTGATTTTTTTGATTTAGCTAAATCGATTCTTTTTTTTTAAAAAAAAAACGAAAAATTGCTTGTTTGATTTTTGGCACCATACTTATAGATATATGTTTTTTATAGAAAGGCTTTTTCTAGTAAACGGCCCTGTATTGAACAGTTTGATTAAACCAAATAAAATTTATATGGAAATATACATTTTTCTGTTTCTGATACTGTACCTACTATGGAAATGTTTGTTGAGTGTGCTAATGAAACTAATAATAATTTCAGTAACTTTTCTTCCAGTGAAAATACAACATTCTGGATGTACTCTGTAATTGTAACTTAAAATATTAACTTAAATATTTTTATAGTGTTTGTAGCTGAATTTTGGAATTTTTTTAATGATAGTTTTAAAAAATATCAGCTGCCATGCTTATTTACAGTTTAGTGATAATGACACTATTTATTGTTAAACATGATTAGTAGTTTGTATAGTTTTCTACAAGAAATGTTTGCTATTTTTGCCTATAAAAATGATTGAATTTTAAATCAAGAGACATCCTGTGTTTACATTTCCTTTCGTATGAGCTTCACCCCATCAGTTTATTACATTTTGTTTCCTTTCTGAGAGCCTAATAAACACCATTAATGATTACGAGATTAATGTACTTTCACCAAAAGTGATTCTGATATCTACAAAATCCTTATGTGCATTATTCTATAAATTATTTATTGAAAGCAATTTAAATTGGTGACTAACCTCCCCGATGGTGCAGTGGTAGCGTCGTTGCCTTGTAATCAAGGGGTCTCGGGTTTGATACTAGGTGGAGGCACATAGTGGTTTGGATCCCACTTTAAACTGTAGGTCCAGTCCCGATTAGCCTTACTGTGCATAAAGTGGACTTAAGACACCAACTCGATCAATCAATCAATTAAATCAGTGATTTTTAAAAAGAAATCGCCTGATTTAAATAGCGCTTTAAATCAATCCACCTTGGGGTGAACAGATGAAAATCGCTTAGATTGAGGTCATCACTGTAAGGGGGTGTGTGGCAGTAACTCCTAACCTAGTTCCTGTAGTATGCAAATCATGTGAACAGTATGTGGATTGTCTTGCTGCAACAGAATGCCTTTAGAAATCAAACCATGCTTTTTTTTTGTGATTTTGTTCAAACTTCAAAGAAAGATGCATATGTCCACAAGTTGGTGACGTGTTATCTATCGATTTTCAAGGAACAGGCAAATCACTCATTGAATGTTCATGGGAATGACTGCAGTGGACTCAAGTCATTCCTGGGACCATCTTGCACTCATGTACTCATTTGAATGTTACTGTGGCTTAGAGCAGGCCCTTAGCCAGGCAGGGGCCAGGGGGGGTGGGGCTGAGCTCCCCCTGGAACTACCGTCAGCCCCCCTGGCACTGAGGGCAGCCCCCTTGACATTAGGTAAAACTATTTCATGTAATTTGTTTGCAGTCAAAAGTGAAAATGTAGACAGCAAATATTATTTTCCTCACAACTTAGATGAAGGATAAATTCAGGGAGCATGAACAGCAACTATTACATTTGCTCATCTTATTTATAAGAAGTCTTAAGTAGCGGCAAGTATTTAGGAGATTTCTCTTCTCTAGACTTCAGAAAGTTTCTTCACAGGGGAGCTTCTTTTTCTATACCTTCATTGCCCCTGTTGCAACCTCCCATTTATAAAGAAATCTGTGACTTTGATGTCATTATGCAAATTCCATCTGCATCTGCATCAAAGGTTAACAGCTCCCAAGTTTTGGGAACGAGGGGGAGTTCTATTGTTTTGGCCAGGGAGTGGAATGTACAGTAGACCATATGATTGAATATTGTCCATCTTTTTCTGTGTAATATAAATATCTGTATCATCAAACGTAGTATGGAATGTGTAGTAAGGGATGATTTCAGTAGCAGCCAATTAACACTTTAAGTGATATTTTAAATGATATAGAAAAATGTAGTATTTGTGTGATATTTCTAAACTTTATGTAACTTAATGACCCCCTCCCCCCACACAACTAATTTACCTTCATTTAACATTGTTAAACTTTTGAAAAATGGACTTGATTTACAAAGCCCCCCCCTGAGAACCCGTGAGTCTCCCCTGGAGATCAATTCTGGCTACGGGCCTGGCTTAGAGTCCCTTCACCGTGCTGTGCTTGAAATCTTATGTGAATATCACTCAGTTTTACACAGTCATTCACAAAGAATTACATCACAAGTCACTGTACCATGTTTGCACTCACAGGCTTGTCTGCCATCTTGTTTAACAAGTGACTTTTGTTTGTCTGCAGCATTAGCACTGCATGTGGTAATAGACACTGACACTTCTCTTATAAGCAATATATTTTATGTACATCTGGATGTGTTCTGTTAATCTAAAAGATCGCAAGTGCTGGCTGGACTTAAACAACACTTGTAAATGTTTTCTTATCTGATAAAATGACCTGTGTTCTGTCATATTGCCACAAGATTTCTGAAGTTAACTGTATTTCAGGGCAGTCAGCTAACTTTTGAAGTGTACATAGATGTAATTTATTAGAATGAAAATTGATTCAGTTTTTGATATATATTATAAAATATATTATTGTGTATGGTGAACTAGCAGTTATGGCCAATGTACATAGTCTGTGCATAGCAATGATTATGCATCTTGTTGATGTGTCTTAGGGATGTTTAAGTTTTAATCATGTAATCCACCTTGTTACAAGTTTGAATATATTTAATTATCAAGTTCCAATCTTGAGATGTTTATTTCTGTTTATGTCATTAATATTAGGACATAACAAAATGGCGACGAGGATTAAAGAAGATAAATAATTACTACTGTAAGTAGAATTATAGTAATTAAGTCCAAGTGAGCCAGTATGGAAAAACACATAAGTTTTATACCTGCATTTGAGGCTTATGACTCAAGCCAGGATATAAATTCGTATATTAAAAGATTCAAGGCTTTTATTGAGGCTAACGATATACAAGAAAGGAAACGAGTGTTTACTCTTATTTCTGTAATCGGTAGTTTACCATATCAAGAGCTGGAACACAGATTAAGTCCAAAGGATCCACAAGATTGCACCTTGGATGAACTCTTTGATACATTGCAAAAAATATATGCACCACAGGTTAATAAATGGATTCAACGATTCGCTTTTCTGCAAATAAAGCAAGCGCAAGGTGAGATAGCTACATCGTACATAAATCGTTTAAAAGTTGCTGCAATAACTTGTGAGTTTACAACAGATGAATTAGACACTCGTCTTAGAGAAAAACTTGTGTTTGGACTACCCGATAGTATACTAAAAGATAGATTACTGTCAGACATGCCCAACACATTCGAAAAGGTTTGTGATGTAGTACTCCAACATGAGATAATACGCACAAATAAAAATAAAGTCAATCAAAATGCACTTTTGGTAGGTGAAAATAAACAAATACAAGGCTCACGTAGATTCGGTACAAACAATTTGTTTGCTAAAACTCATTTTTCAAAGAATCAACAAGCTACAAGAGAATCAAGATTCGGAACAAATAATGCATACAAAGGCATGCCTCAATCTAAACCCTATACTGCATTTAGCCAATTGTAATATAATTAAGTTCTTATAATTAGAGTTCTTCGTCTGAGGAAGACCCTGATACAGGGTCGAAACGTTACGTGTTAAGTGTTTTTACCTTAATAAACTGCCTTGGTCAGCGACTTATTGGTTTCATTTAGCCAAAAATTTGTATCACGGCAAAATCAGGCAAATGATGTAAAATGTAAGTGCTGTGCAAGGTTAGGGTGTACATTCAAAGATAACTGTCCTGCATTCAATGCTTCTTGCAGTTTCTGTAAGAAGAAAGGACATTTCTTGGCTGCATGTTTCGAAAGAAATAAACAATGGAAGGAACCTGCAGTCAATTTATCTAGTATGTACGTATAAAGGAAATTGTGAAATGAGAAACAGTAATTTGGATACCAAAGGTAATGGTTATGGAGAACGCAATTCTCAACTTAGCTTATTCTCTGTGCAAGAAGATAGTGCATATACTTTTTTAACTACAAACACGCAACAAATGTACAATAAAAAAGCAAACGAATCTATTTCTAATTTGCAACACGCATCTGATCAGATTTCATTGAGAAATGAACATTTACCTTTGTACATTGATATTATAATACAAGACCAATCGTTAGAAGCTATTGTCGATTCTGGTAGTTTTGCTAATTTCATTTCAAGAGATTTGTTAACTAATCTTATTGGCAACTTCACACTGAGTCCGTTATTAAATTCATATACGTCGATATCAAGTGAAAGATTGTGTTTATTAGGCCAATTATACTTAAAACTTTACTATCTTGGCAAAATGTACATGATACCTTTTGTTGTTGGCGATAAGATTAATACAAATATATTAATTGGTAGAGCTGGAATGAACATATTATTTGGTGATTGGCGCAGCAAACTTCTAAATGAGTTTCCTGAAACTGATTACATTCAAAATGAAGATTCTACACATTCTTGTTTAGGTCTGGAATCAAAAGATTCGCTACCAGATTCTTGTTCGAAAATTCAGCGTTCAGGCATAATGGATACTCCAAACGTACATGTACAGAAGATTGATGACGTGGTTGAATGTTTACGAACATCAAATGTGCAAGGGCAAACTAGCAAAGTCATGATTCTGAACAAACATAAAGCCGACGTACATAATTCAAGTAATGTAAAACAAATGAACATTGAAGACTGTCGTTCACAATTACTGACATCTTTTGCAGAATTGTTTAATGAGGATATTAGTACACCCATTAAAGATTTCAAGGTATCAATACCTTTACAGAAGAATGCTAGGCCTGTGTTCAGGAAAGCGTACAGAATAGCATATTCATTACGAGATCAAATAAAGGAAGAAATAGATAATATGTGTAAGCAGAATATTATAGCTCCTATAGAACATTCAGAATGGGCAAGTCCTATTGTGCTAGTTAAGAAATCAAATAATTCTATACGTATCAGTGTAGATTACTCGAAAACGGTCAATTTTCAAACCGATGGTTTGGTGTATCCTCTACCAGATTTTCCTGATATTTTACAAAAAGTTAAAATAGGAAAGTATTATACCAGGCTTGATTTACGTTCAGCATTTTTACAAGTTAGTTTGCATCCAGACTCGCAAAACATATTATGTTTAAATTATGATTCTCACTTGTACAGAATGCAACGTTTACCATTTGGTACAAATGTTTCGTCTCAGCTTTTCCAACAGGTAATTGATTCAATTTTAACAGGATTGGAAAGAGTTGCAGCATTTATTGATGATGTTATCATTTCTGGAGATAGTCTACAAGAATGTTTCCTAAGAACAAAACAAGTTCTGGAACGCTTTAAAGATTATAATGTTAAAGTCAATTTAAGTAAATCTGAATTCCTAGTGCAAGAAGTGATTTACTTAGGAAGACGTTTCACGGCAAATGGAATCACACCAACTGAAAAGCATGTGCGTGCTATTTTAGAAAGTCCAGAGCCAAAGGATAAGGTTCAACTACAAAGTTTTTTAGGGATGGTTGCATTTCAAAGCCGTTTTCTACACCACTTGTCATCTACAATACCACACCTATACCGACTTCTGAGGAAAGGCGAAAAATGGTTGTGGTCTAATCAATGTGTATCGGAATTTAAGGCTGTTAAAGATAAGATTGTGATCATTAATTTTAATTTCTCTCTCTATACATTACATTCCAAATTCAACAAGATCCACTCCTCGACAATGACTTCTCTCAAGCTTGAATGCCACATTCCAAATGAATACAACAGTCCACCTAGAACAATGGAGTCTTCGTATGAAATTAGAAATGACGAATTGCAGTAAAGTGTGGATGTTCTAAACATATCGTATAATGAAGATTTGCTTCCTTGGCTTAAGTGATTCCATGAAAAGCCTTTCACCTTACCATCCAGAGAAGATACATAGTTGCAAAAAGAGTTGCCCACATTCCAAATTTTCAATTTAAAATTGAAGTGTTGTAAAGTAACCGTTTCTTGAAAATGCATTACAAGTAACTACTTACTTTCAAATACTGCTAACAATATAGTATGCATGTAATATGTTGCAAAATAGTTCATATTCTTTAAACAAAATTAAGTGTGGTAGAAATATTGAGACATAACAGTTTTTGAAATAAAACAGGATAATTCTGAATTTCTTTGTAGTTTGATGGTTGTATGCGTTTGTAAGAATACGTACAGTGCACAAGCAGGTGCAGATCAATATTTCTACCACACTTAATTTTGTTTAAAGAATATGAACTATTTTGCAACATATTACATGCATACTATATTGTTAGCAGTATTTGAAAGTAAGTAGTTACTTGTAATGCATTTTCAAGAAACGGTTACTTTACAACACTTCAATTTTAAATTGAAAATTTGGAATGTGGGCAACTCTTTTTGCAACTATGTATCTTCTCTGGATGGTAAGGTGAAAGGCTTTTCATGGAATCACTTAAGCCAAGCAAGCTAATCTTCATTATACGATATGTTTAGAACATCCACACTTTACTGCAATTCGTCATTTCTAATTTCATACGAAGACTCCATTGTTCTAGGTGGACTGTTGTATTCATTTGGAATGTGGCATTCAAGCTTGAGAGAAGTCATTGTCGAGGAGTGGATCTTGTTGAATTTGGAAAGTGAATATATAGAGAGAAATTAAAATTAATGATCTTTCAAGCACAGCTGACTTGTTCCGTCATTTATTTGTTGTAATAATATAAATATATGAAGATTTATATATGTACCAGAAATATAAATAAAGCACATGTAATTCTTCATATATTTATCTTACTACAGTATTTTATTATTTGTTTATTGTCTTGTAGTGGAAAAAGAAATAGTAAAACCATACTGAATTCTCCAAATACCAATACACATGGTCTGTGTGGAGTAATAATTCAAATTAATGAGTTTGAATTTGATTTTAAGTCCCACTTTTTTATGCAAGTAGACTAATCGGGACTGGACCTACAGTAAATGTAAAAGTAACTTGCAGTATAAATGAGTAACTATAACTCCCTTACTTTTTGAACCAAGTAACTCTAAGGGAGATTTTAGACCGATGCAACACAAAATCCATATGGCTTGGGAACGAGTCAATCAACAGCAATATTTCACACAGTAGCGGCGTGACATTCTGCACAAGCATCCATTTGATAGGTGAAATCCTCAATTGACATGTGTCACCTGTCGGTTCAGTATAAAATTGCCCTAACTGTAACTTAGTTACTTCTATAAAGTAACTTTCCAAACATTGAAAAAGCACTATTTTTGTTACTGAATGATTTCTTTTATTTTTCAGTTGTTCATGGAGGTCATCTCTATATCTTCGGAGGTTACAATGGTCTTTGTGACGAGCACTTTAATGATCTGTACAGGTTTACAGTAGGTTGGTATTTTTGTCTCTTACATCCTTATTTTGTTAATGCATGTCTCCTACTTTGAACTGCTTAGAAAAAAAAATTATACTCAACTAAATAAAAGAGACGTATTACATTGATTTACACTTATTCTTTCCTTCAGATAGAGAGCACTTACAGGTGGGTACATAAGCCCTCCATCTTGATATAACTCCTCCTGGAGCTGAATACACTTGCACCACCTTGTAACAAGCTTTCTATGTACGGTATTTTCTTCTGGCTTTTCTAAACGTTTCAGGTTTCATGTTTATTGCGAAAACATTAAACAAGCTCGGAAGAAAATACTATGGAAGCATTTTGAATTTTGCTAAACTAACTTGCTCAGTCTTGGGCATTTCTAAACCAGAAGGTTTCCTGCCAAAGCAGCATAAATCTTTCCCTCTTGCCACCGAAGTTCCTGGACTCTAGTCCCGGCATGTGCATGGGTGTTGTTTCTGACTGTCCATTCATCAAAAGTGGCAGAACTACAGCATCTTTCTTCCATCTGTCCGTATCACAGGCAAGATCAATCTACTCTTTGCTATTCTTGCCTATTCCTATGAGGTCAGTCTGTGACTTTCGTAACCTTTTCATAATAATTTGTGATTGTAATTTGCACTTTGAAGACGTTATTGTTATATATAGTGTTCCAATAACTTATTTTTCACAGTCTAACACAAACTGTATTTTGAAAGATTGTGCCCTGAAATAATTGCACTTTCACTTTCATGGCAATCTAGAGGAATATCATAGTTTCAGCACTAGCAAACAGCTTATTTAGTCAATAGCTTACCTAGTCAATCACAGTCCATAGATAGATGTTGCCGAGTAAATTTTCATTTTGTTATTTCGTACTGGAGTGGCTAATATTTGTGTTTTCCTTTGTAGACACAAATAAGTGGTTTCTCATCAGAGTCAATGGTAAAGGGCCGTGCAAAAGGAGGAGACAGTCATGTTGTGTTGTTGGCGACAAGGTGTACCTCTTCGGTGGAACCAGGTACGAAATCTCTAATCTTAACTATAACCATTATAGTACCAGGGTGGCGACAGACCTGGAAAACCGGGAAAAGTCATGGAATTTGAGGTGTGAAAAAAAGTCAGGGAAATGTCAGGGAATTTTGTCTTGAAGGACTTTTAAATTTTTTTTATTTATTTATTTAAATATCGTTATGGAACTGTGGACGGGAACAGGAAATGTTGTTGCTAAGTTTTGTCCTCAACTTGGAGGCCCCTTTTAGGCACTACACAACCACAGCGCCAGAAATCAATGATGGCAAGAGGAGGGGGAGGGAGGGGGAGAGAGAGAGATTAATTAATTAATTTCCGGAGGGGCAGAAAAACGTGTTAAGCCTCTAAATATTACGTGGAAAATACATTGAATTATCATTTTTTCTTGTCCATATGGGAGTAGTAAGGGGACAGAACTGTCAACAGATGGAGGGGATGGGAGCCGATGGTGCTGTCCGATAGTTGATTTTTGATGAATGTCTTCAAACTACAACATCCAACAAAAATTGCATGCATTAACAAGAAGAGCTTTAGACTGGAAATATGGGGTGTAAGGGGTGCTGCTTCCACGTAGTGCACCCAAAAGTCAACCTCACTTCCACGTAGTGCACCCTGGACAAGAGACTAACGAGGCTCTGGCGACTGGCGCTATGGCCAGTATAATTTTGTGTGTGTTGTCCTGTTTTATGTCCATGTGTGTGCTGAGTGCGCGTGTATAGCCTCAGCTTTTAACAAGTCAGAACATTTTAAGGTTTTAAAGTTTTTAGTTATGCAACGTTTGAGTTGTAATTTGTAATGGTAAGGGGCTGGACCCCGTATAATGTGACGGGAGCAAATTAGCCTAAGTGCTGACGCTCCCAAAATTTTAAATTCAAATTCAAAATTCAAAGACTGGAAATATGCTGCTGGAATTTTATTACTCTTCTAACTCACTTCACCTTATTTAATGAAGCAGTGCTTACGAAGGTTTTCTTTCATCATCCTGACGTATTACTGGTTTTGCACAAGTTAACATACGTTTACAATGACATTGCACTATTCTTAGATATCAAGAACATTCCAACAAAACGGGATATATGTTGAATACTACTATAACGAAAAGTGAAAGATAAATCTGCATTGGTGAACGTTATAAAAATTGGCAACCTCAAATTTACTGCAACACTAGTATTGCTATGAAATTAACATAGTCTCTGTCCTGTCTGTCTAAACACGTGATAGATGGTCATTAATCTCTGAGTGAAGTTAATGTCCAACATTATGAAATAAAATACTAATAATAAATACGTAAATATTTTAATATATTTACTTGAAGCATTCAATCATAAAAGCAAATTACTTTCTTCAAGAAATGACTTTTCTCTGACAGCCCTGCTAAATTTTCACTTTCCATCTACTGATTTATACGAGGGGTGGCCAGAAAGTAATTTCCAATTAGTAGGAACATTGGTTTTTCACAAACTCGAACACCGAGAAAAATGGTAATTGCTGCGAGGTTGTGTTTATGAATGTGCAGTGATGTCTGCACACATTTTTAGCTCGTTCGAAATATTGAAATAATGCGAATTTGGCATAAAATGCAAATTGTTGATGTTTTTAGTATTTTTTTTAAAAAAGTCCTAAAACAACAAAAAATTCCATGAAATCCAACATTGTTGTCTTTTTTTTAGGCCATGTGTGTGTACATAGAATGTGCAAGTTTTCCAACAGTTTATTCATGAGTAAAGTTTAATGCTTGTTATACATGGAATAATTTCGACAGCCACATTAAATCATGTATTTCCCACGATTTCTTCAACTTCTATCAAAACTATTTGCATCACAGAGCAAAGTGGCAGGGTTCTAACAGGAGTTCGTATCTACCGTCACACGGGAGCCACATCTTCAGTATTTGTTGTGCGAGATGTGTTTTGAATTACCAAGCTAAGTGCGCACCATCGGCATTTGTCAAGCGAGAAATAATGGAGCTCAGCGTTAGGGCGTCGACCATGCGGGGGAAAATCGGGATCTTTTTCACCTATTCAAACTGCTCCGGTGCCCACCCAGCATCATATCAAGCGAGTACCTGGAGGAAACTTTGAGGGATAAAGGTAGCCAGAGCATGGTGCTGATCACATCACTCCAACCTTCAGCCGTGATCAAGAAAGTGTGGGGCCCTAACTCCACACCCCTATACACCTTCATGGCAAAGTGCAGGGGAGCACTTTACTTTTACTTCCTCATAAATCTGTTCCAACATATCAAACTGTCACGAAAATACGTAGACCATGTGACCTACAATTTAAAATAATAGTTTAAAAGCACAATGGAGTATTAAGTTTCGGTATATTTGGCCAAAAAATGTTCTAAAACAAAAACGCGATTTTTGGGAAACGTAACACTAACAAGTAAAAAAAAAATGATAATGCCAATTTTTGGTTGCCATAATACAGTGTGTGTGAAAAGTCACGCAACCCAGTGTTTACAACCGTATAACGGAATAGCGAAACTGAATGAGAAGATACGCTTTCTGCCAAGAGAATGCCCTGTATATTGGGAAAATTTAGAGAGACAAACATATGTAAGAACATGCATGTTTTAATAACAAATAAGCAAAGTGTTGTCAAAGGTGGAATTTTTTTTTTTTTTTTTTTTTTTTTTTTTTTTCAAATCGTGTGTATTGATACACAGAACTCACTGAGGTAAATTATTGCAACATTTCACAATACCAACGAACAATTTGGATGGCCATCTATTGAATTTGACAGAAAAAGAACTTTGACAAAGTTTCAAAAACGTTGCACAAGGGAATAAATGGGCCAATAGTACAGAAAAATTACGGTTATACATGAACTACTGGGTTTCAAGCGTATACTGATCGTTTTGCCTGTTCGAGCGAAATTCGCTCATGACATCATGGTGTTCGAAGAGCTGTCAGTTCCTAACGCTATCTAGTGTCGTCTGTGCAAACTATTTGCCGGTCGAGGAAAAATTGCTCATTGCAGCACTCTTTATACCCTTTTCGTCAGCAATAATGGTATAACTAACTGCATGTTGTCAGTTTCACAGTACTTCACTTGGGTATACTGTATTGAAGCAGAAATCCCATTGATAATGTAAGGAAATGTGACACTTTCTTTTGTACAATTCAATTGTTTCACTTATATGTGAGAGTTAAGTTGTTTGCTTTACAGAGAAGAGAGAAGCAACTTTATGCATCGAAAAATAAGTCCGCACTCATGGTTCTTGCAAGCAGAGGGTTTCAAACCTCAGTGGAAATATCAACATATAATACCGGTAATGTATAAGGAGACTGATAAATTACAAATTGTATTTCTTAATCAATCACTCTTCTCTCATTTAGTTGTAACTTTAAAAATAAAACTTACTGCGTATGATAAAATTCCGTAATCCTTCCCTAGTTTGTGAATTGTAATAATTTTCCAAATTCACTATTTTGCTGTTTGAATTCAAATCATAGAGAATAGAGAAATTTAGTCAATTTCATAGAAGATAATATTGGTACTTAACAAATCCATACCTGGATCTGTATGAGTTTATTATTTCCATTTGCAAAAACATCGATTTAGTTTAGTTTGTCAGGGAAAAATGTAAATTTTGTCCTGGATAACCTGGAAATGTCAGGGAATTTCATTTCTGCTTGTTTGTAGCCACCCTGAGTACTAAAACACCATATTTGGCATGGACTGTTGTATTTGCTTTAATGTTTTCAATTGTTGGGAAAAATTGACCGCAGAGCTTTTTCCTGAAAGTAGACAATAGCTGGATCAGGCACACAAGGTGGCTGTGGCATCAGCAGAATATGTTTCTCCACTGAAAATTTGATGTTGCACCTCTGCTTGAATTGTGACATTCCACCACATATTAAGGATAGGGCCTCACTCAGAAATTAGTAATCTAATTATTTTTTTAATATTTATAGGTTTCAAATATGTATAATATTCAATCCACTTGATAACTTTATTATTGCTAATAACACTTAATGTGAGTATTGACTTGAGTTTTTGTGTTAAGTTCACTTTCGTATTAATCCATAAGATTGTATTTTATTTAAACCTTCTCTGGAAGCTTCATATTGACCAGGGCATTCACTTGTTTACACCAGTCGTCTACCCTCTGTGGTATTTCAATATTGCACAGTTAAGCGTTAAGCAAAACTTCCTGATGTGTTGAGGAAACAGGCCTAGGCTTTATGCACAAATTGGTTAATTGGGACTGGAGCTACAGTTTAAAGTGGAAAAACTGTAATCTAACCACTGTACTTCCACGCTGGGGTTAGACCTGGGATCCCTTGATTACTAAGTGATGATGATACCACTACACCATTGGGGAGGCCCAATATTTACTACAGTCAGCCTCATTAGCAGAGTGGTCAGTGTAATGTGCTGTGAAGCATGAGCTCACAGGTTCGAACCTTGATCCAAGACATGAATGTAATTTGTTTTGTTTTATTTTACTTTGGTTTTCTGCCAATTTTTGTTAATTGTGATGAGGATGAAATTGGTGAAAGGAGAATCACTAGAGGCATGCATATTTCGTTTTTGACGAAAACATGAAATGTGAAATCACACCTTGTAATGTTAATTTTTCATGTTTCTGAAAGGTGAGGTGCATTTTCCTATCCTGTGTTGTCACGAAATAATGCGAAATGAACTGCAAAATGCGAACTACACTCTAAAACACGAAATTTTGAGTTTATTTACCGCCACAACACTTTCTGAAGTCAGAATTATCCTGAGAGTTATGCAATTCACAGGAAATTTATTAATTCTGCTGTAAATATTTGAGAAGCAAAAATGGACTCCTTCATGCACAAATAAACTTAATATTCTGGTAACGACATAAATGTGATGTTAGAAGGGATTTGTTTATTTTGTGTAGTAAGAGCAGTTTTTGAATCAAATTTAGGGTTCTATTCACAATTTCAAAACCAAAATGTCATTTTATATACAGCTTTTTCACCGCTATAACAGCGAAATTTTATTTTATTTACTGCTTTTGAACCCGAAATTGACTCTCTTTTTGTACCGACATTTTGCTTTTCTATTTACCAAAAATATGTACCTCTAAGAATCACAAACATACATGGACAGAACACAACACAAGCCCCACAAAGGAGTTTGAGATGCCCGAGCCGTGTTAGTCTGCAAAATGCAGTCCAGGGTGTCATACATGAACTGTCTTTGTTAGAGATTTGAAGGCTATAGTTGAAGTGTTTAAATTTAAGAACAGGTTACTCTAGTAGTAAAAGTATATACTGTATTTACTCATGTATACTATGCACTTTTTTCCAAAATATTTGCCCCCAAAAGCTGTGGTGCGTATTATGCACGGAATAATTCAGACAGCCAACATTAAAACTATGCATATTTTCACTATGTCACTGTGTATAACACGTGTACATCAACAGGTGCAAATACAAATTACCAGGTTGGATTTCTTTAGTAATAATAATTTAAAAAAACATTAAAAGTGAAATGGCCATTTCCCATGATTTTTCACTTCGTAACGGAATATTTAGCGACACTGCCATTCTAGATGAATTTGTTCATGTACCTCTCATCATATGGGATGTGTATCATTGGTAATTGTTGTTGGGCTGGAAATGATAGAAAATAACTTCCTGGACACTGCAAATCCATAACACAATTCTGATCTCACTTTCTCCTACTACAGAATAAGCAAGAGTACAAACATGGCCAAAAATAAGAAAGTGTGAAGATTGCTGGATATTGAGAAAAGGAATAAGGGATTCCTGAAATTATTTCATATTTGGTACAATACTACTAGCAAGAATGTTTCTTCTAACTAAAAATGAGACTTAGATGTGATTCTTTCTTTGATAAGGATGCTGTGAAAAGTATTTATTTAACAAATATAACATACATTTTTTAGACTAAATTATGTCATTTAGAGAAGAATTGTACAGAAATTGGCACTCTGTCCCACAGGCCAGGTCAACAGTGTTTTTTTCTTACAATGTTATTATTAATATGCTAAATATTTAGGTACTTTTGAAGATGTATGTGAATGTGGTTGTGGGTGCGGTCATACAAAATCTGAGTAATTAGTGTAAATTATTTTATTATGTATTTATAACTTTTTCTATCTCCCATGTAAATTCTTTGTATTTGCTCTGTTCGACAAGGGGTCCTAGACTATTACAGAACAGAGAAGACTAGGCCTGGTTAAATGCCATGTATAAGTGTCTAGCCTCCCCTTTCTTTTTTCTTGCTCCTTCTTGCCATCTTCAGGGAAGCCATGTTGCGATTCCAACAGCAGCCAGGTTGCAAACTCATAAGACATCAGGTTGCCAACTCCTGAGCACCATCATCTTTTTGAAATGAACAATTGTATGCATATTTTCTAATTGTTTTTTTTTTCTGGATATAATCTCATGGTTTCAGGCTTCACAGATAGCCTGGCTAGCCTATAATACTTGCTCTTGCTAGTTACATGTGATAACTTATTATTCTGACTTTTTAAGTTCAATATGTATGTATGTAGTGTGTCTGTAAAGTCATGGCAGAGTTTGAAAACGATTTATTGAAATATCCTATAAATATCAAACATTTCAAATACATATGAAATCAGTGACCAACTTTAAAAGTTTTTTTTTCTTTCTTTCTTATGCAATTTTATGTGGCTTATATTTGTTGCCCTTCACCATTTAATCAGTACACCAGTTCTTACCTCTCATGACTAAGCCTTTCAGTTTTTCGTATGTGCGCATTGCTTGCATTGTAGAATTATTTTCCTGTAGTTTACGGTTATTACAAGCATAAGAAAACAGTTTTTCTTTGTGACGTTTCAGGAGATGAAGAGAGCGTGTGTTCTCCTGAAACGTCACAAAGAAAAACTGTTTTCTTATGCTTGTAATAACCGTAAACTACAGGAAAATAAGCCTTTCAGGTGTGACAGATTGAAAACAGCATCTTTCATTCTCATTTTCAAGTGCTCAATATACAGTTTTTGGCAGATGTATCTTCAGACGCAAAACTCTAAAGGCATGAGGTCTGGCAATCACGGTGTTTATGCCTTTCGTCCACCTCTACCAATCCACCTTTGTGGACATGTCACATCCAGAAACTCACAAATAATATTGCCATAGTGTGGAGGAGCACCATCATGTTGAAAGATGATGCTGTTATATCCAATTCACGGCAGGACGACGAACGTGCACCACTGATTGAAATTTTGCAAGTTATAGGATGCATTGAACATTCCTTTGAACCGTTCACACCCTCACTTATTGCTTAGCAGGGTGTGCGTCATCAACTTGCGCACACATCTTCAGTCTTCTCTACACTCCTGAAAGTCTTTAAGATGCCCTTCAGTGCAGTGCAATGGAATTCTCATGATTTTTACTTTATTTTATACGGATACTGTAGCAGTCTGAGACTCTCCACTTGGGTTTACAGACACACTGTATGTAATAATAAGCAGTAATTTGAATATCATATTCTTTGAAGCCCACACCTTGGTGCCCAACCAGCACAGCCCCCAGATGGAGAAGATGCACACGAAGGTTATGATTCAAAACTCATGGACCACAATGATCTTCATGTTCTTGACTTTTGTGAGTAACACAAAATTATTATCTATGCATATAATATTCAGGAATTAGTACTATGGTTGAACCAATATCATCACTAGAGGCATGCATATTTAGTTTTTGATGGAAACATGAAATGCTATAATCATTTTTCATGTTATTGAAAGGTGAAGTGCATTTTCCTACCATGTTTTGTCATGAAATGATGCAAAATGAACTTCAAAATACAAAATAAACTCGAAATGTCGAGTTTATTTACCAACATGTCACTTTCTGAAGTCTGAATAATCCTGTGAGTTATGCAAATCATGGAAAATTGATTAATTCCGCTGTAAATACTTGAGAAGCAAAAATGGACTCCTTTACACAGGAATAAAAATTAATACTCTGATAACTACATAAATGTGCTATTAGAAGAGAAATATTTATTTTGTGTAATGAGTGTAGTTTGTAAAATCAGATTTAGGGTTATATTCACCATTTTAACACTGAAATGCCATTTTATATACCGCTTTTGATCCCGAAATGTGCCCAGTTTTTGTAACAAATATTTGTTTTATCACCAGAAATGTGTGGCTCTAGCCATCACCATCATTGACCATTTCCAGTCTCTGTCCTTTCATCTTGCACTTCTTTCTTCACCCCCACTTGTCCTTTTGTACAGTGAGATGCATAAATAATATCAAGAAAATTGTCCATCTTTTTTGCCTTTGGTTTAGCCAGTGAGAGCTTGAAGAATTTGATGCCAGACAAGCATCTGACAACCTTTGTACCAGAGTACATAAGAGTAAATTGCTTAAAAACACGTAGGATGCAAGGAAAAGATTAATGAAAATAGTTGTGGACAAATTGCTGAGCAATACTTGTGCAGACCCCCTTTAAATACATCTTGGAAACTTTTCATCATAGGTGATGAGAGGGATGGGGAGTGGAAAATAGAAACCTTCTGCTGTCCTTTCAGTGCCAGTCACCTAATCAGTTTGCCAAGAAGGGTGCTAACGTCAGTCTGGGTTTAAAATGTAGTGTGCTATGTGACCTTATCTCTCTTCATTTTTTGCCCCCTCCCAAGAAAAACTACTTTATCTGAAAGAATTGAACTAACATTACAGGAAAACTGAATGAATGAGCGGTAGGAATAAGATATCCATTGTTATGATTTATACAAGGGTTTAGCCGGTATCAATACCGATGCATTAGTATCGGAAAGAATTGGTTATTTAAACACAGATTGTGGCTCGATAGCTTTCCCAAAACCTGGATGTCTCAGGAAGTCCACAAAAATGTTACATGGCACTTTTGCAGAGTAAATATCTTGTAAATTACGCAAAAATGCATTACTTTCCCTATTTTTGCAACAACATTGTTGGGAGATATGGATTTTGTGACTAAATAATTGGGAGATATGGATTTTGTGACTAAATAATTATCTCATGCGTAATTAAGCAAAACTGGTACAGTTTTATTGGAAATGTTATATAAAATTCATAAACATTCTAGACTACTTGGAATTATTACAATTTTCAAGTATTGATGGGAATTGATATTGGTTCAAAGTGGTATTGCCTCAGCTATGATTTATAGGTCATCTTACAAAAATGTAGTACTGTTGTCAATGCAAGCAACACATGTTTTGTGGAGGGAAAGAGGGTAGCAATAACACTCATTCTATACTTTTAATGTAGGATGAAATTAAGAGATCCTTCCAACCTACCTGGTCATACCTAGAGGTTGAGAAGCACATGGAAAATTGGGCCACATACAAACTGTTGCTGAAAAAGACATTGATGATCGAGTGATCTATCACTACTGAACTCGTTACTCCTTGTTGCACATCAATGTGGGCACACTTTTTAACAGCATTGGCCCATATTTGACATTTTTGTCGATTGGCAGAACTAAATCATCCTGCCACTTTGTCAGTATCTTTTTAAATGCAAATACATTACATTTTTAATGTGTTTTTTTACTACAGGGTGGGTGATAAGAAACTAGGTATTAAAAAATTGCTTAAGTTTTTGTAATATTTAAACAATTCCCGTGAAACTTTCTGTACATATACATTATGGCATAGGATTATAGATGTGCATAACGAATTTCACAGTATGATAGCGAATAGGGTCGTGGGTCCATATTTTCTATAGCCAATAGGGTCGTGGGTCCATATTTTCTGCATGGCACCATGAATGTTACCTGCAGTCTTGCAAGGGTATATTTGACTTATCGTATCTCACCGGGGAAACATTGGTGAGTTTGTTTTCATGCAAGACGGTGGGCTAGCACACTTTGCGCTTACTGTACGGGCCTGGTTGGACCACAATTTTCCAGAATGTTGGGTGGGACTACAAGGACCTCATAAATGGCTTACCAGGAGTCCAGACCTCACACCCTGTGACTTTTTACTGTGGGGCTGGGCAGAGGAGGAAGTGATGACAAAACTCCATACTGTGGAACAATTGGAGGCATGGATTCGGGATGTTACCACAAACATCCCAAAGGAATTCCTACAGAAGACCATGGATTACATTCCCGTTTGTTTGAGGAAGCTGGTGGATGCTGCCAGTGCCTACATTAAATTCTGAGCTGGCACTGTATGTAATCCTATTCCATAATGTATATGTACAGAAAATTTCATTGAGATTGCTTAAATATTACAAAAATTACAGTAAATTTTCAATGTCTAGTTACTTCTCACCCACCCTGCATAGTTACAAATTTTGTGTGTTCCTTTTTTCAGGTAAATACAACCAAGAACAATTTCGTTATTTAGATTTATTAACCTTGTGAACATTTCTATCCGGTTGTGAGTTACATGGTAGAAATTTATGTGTTAATTCTATGAACTTGTAAAGATTTGAGAAGCATTGATATAATTATTCAGAGCTAGTTTTTAACTTTCAAGTGTGGGTAGGAATCAGTAAGAATATCAACTTTGATATAAAAGATAAATATTATTATTATACATATTAAAATGATTTTTTTTTATGTTGCAGCTCCAATGCTGAGGACATTATGCTTGAAAGTAGTAATCGACAATGACTTGGATATGCGATCTCTTCCTCGTGATCTACAGTAAGTACTTTAAATCTATGCTCAAAGTAGAAATTTCTAGCTTATAGTGGCCACGGTGGCTTAGTCGGTAACGCGTCTGACTACCATGCTCAAGGTCCCGGGTTCGATCCCCGGCCAGTTCAAATCCGGGAACTTTTCTAACGTTGGAAGTGGCCCCGGTGCCCACCCAGCATCGAATAACATGGGTACCTGGGGGAAACCCTGGGGGGTAAAGGTGGTCAGGGGCGTGATGCTGATCACATCACCCCCACTCATGACCGGATCAAGAAAGTGTGGGGCGTTACCCCCACACCCCCTATACGCCTTCATGGTGTGGTGCTAAGCACAGGGGAACACTTTACCTTTTATGGGGAAGTGTTTATTTTAATGTATTTTGTGGTTAGGTGGGTGGATGCTTCTATGATTCAAGATGGAGGCCTTGAAGTAGGTGGGGGATGGTTACACAAATTATCCTAGCTGTGTGCAAATTTTCTTAACTGTGGGGATCCCATTCCCCCACATTTTGTCCCCCATCTTTGAGCATTGCTGTAGATGAAATTGTGAGGCAACCACCACTTTAGTATTTCTTTTTCAATAATAATATACATATTATTTTTTTTGTATGTGTTTCGTGTGTAGTTTGCACTCTTCTCTGGAGTATAAGTGATCCGGTCATGGAGGACTCTGGCGAGAAGGTGCGGGTAGAAATTTTGTATTTTAGTTATATATTTTTTTTTCTTGGGTTTTTTCAAATCCCAGCCTGGGCATGAGTGTTCCTTCATCAATTTATGCATCTTTATCTGCGCGATTAGCCAAAAGAAGCACAAAAGCGAAGTAAAATAAACCCAGTCAGGTTGCAAACTAAAGGAGGATGCCAAGCATCCCTCCCCAACAACCGGTTCTGGTACCAAAAAGGCGGATCATTATTCAGATCGAAAATGGGGCCAACCTCCATTCTAAGATGCCAGTGGTCCTCCTGTCTTTGAATCTCGGCCTGGACATGGATGTTCTTTGTGAATATCCCTTCATCATATCACCTCATCTTGATGATAAGACAAAAGTGGCAGAAAAGCCAAGTAAAATAAATGAATCAATTAATTGAAATATTGGATCATGACATCTCTCCAGCACAATTTTCACAGTGATCCAGGCTTAGTTAAGAGGGCATCAAAGTTTTGCTACATAAAAGCCTACAGTCTTGACCTAATGATATCAAATTTCCATTTCCAATTCAATTTGATGAGGTTGAGAAAGCCTATCAATTTTTGGCATCCAAAGCAGTCAGGTGATAGCATTTATTTCGGACATTGAAGATTTGTTTGTATGTTTTTGTTAATAAAAGTTTGGTTTATAAGTGTCCAAAAACTTCTGAATCACCGTAATAGTGCAAAATTTTGTCTGTAATGTATTTTTATAAATTTAAAGATTTTGTAAAATGAAAGTCTAAGTACCCAGTTTGTATTCGTAAGGCAAAATTAAAGGCAGTCACCTGGCTACATACATTGATTGAGGAGGTGAATTTTACCATTCATGTTCCGAGGAACATTTGTAAGTTTACATTGGATCAATAGAATATCACTTTTTGGCATTTATAAATTTTATATCAGTACTTTAACAGTATTTTAGAAAAAAAATCATATCAATTCATCCATCTCAGTATTGGCTGTTATATTGATAGATAGAGTTTAGTTGCAATTGAATACTTACATATTAACCCTAGCTTACGTTTGGGGGGGGGGGTTATCACTACAATTCAAGAAATCATTGTTTTATTGAATCACTGCTTTCTTTGTTGTTTATATAGGTGCAGTTATACAGAGCATTCCCTGACATTCGCTACGAGACTCGACAGCAAGCTGCCCGGCATCAGCGCTCGTCTTTCCCAGTGAACGGGTCAGCGACAGTCGTTAGAGTCGGCTATTGAAATTACAGTTTTCATATTGTGTACTAACATTTACAGAAGGTGTTCAAAATGATGTCCCTCTGCTGCAACACGTTCCTGGCATCTCCGAAGGAAATTGGCATTTACACATGCAAGTTCGTCTACTGTAATTCTCCCGATTTTTCGTACAATACTCTCTTTTAACTCACGGATGGTGTGCGGATTGTCCTTGATACTTTATTTGCCCATTTTCTTTCCACCTTTATTCAGAACTGACCCTGTTACTCTAAACTTTTTTACGAGGTTGAATATAAGCGACTGTCACGGACCCGTTCACCGGGAAAGACAAGTGCTGATGCCGGGCTGCTTGCCGCCGAGTCTTGTAGCAAATGTCAGGGAATGCTGTGTATATGCACTAATTACAAAAATTGACATCATTAATAAAAATCAAGAACCAATTATTTACTGTTACTTGAATGAGTGTAACACACATTTTATATCATTCACTACAACTAATGCTTGTTTGTTTACGTAGGTGCAGTTTTATAGTAATTATAATAATTACAAAAATACCATCAACACTTACATGAGTGTCATGTACATATTTTCAATTATTTTTTTTATAAAAATTGTCCAGTTTAAAAATCTTAAAACAAGTGGTTGTGGGCTTGGCAGGCTCCCCCTTAAGGTAAGCTAGGGGTAAAATTTATAAATATTCTGAACACTTTTAAATTATTACAATGTTCCAGTACATTATTTATTTAGTCCTTAGTTATAGTGACAGAATTGAGGCATATAAGTTTTCTTTCACTCATCATTTATTAGTGGATTTTTACTTTCTAATATTGCTAACTTTAAAGAAAAACAAATACATTGGAATAAGCACAATTTGATCAGAGTGTTATTATTAAGATTAACCTTAATTATAATTGTATTAAATTTTTAGATTTGACATTCATGCCATGACCTTACCAAACAGCATCAGTCGTCCTCTGAACAACACAGGATAAGAATTGAGATGGAGAATTTCTTCGACACAAGAAAAAAGTTTGCATCGATCGTGAATGAATTTACCAGTGTTACTGGAGGAGGATAATCTTTTGCAAGGAACTTAGGTTTCTGTGCTTGCATGCAAGTGATATTATTTATGAAATATTTATGTGACTTTCAAGGTGTGGAATTTTAGTTTCTTTTTTATCTTGGAAGATGTGACTTCATAATGAATTGGAGTAAATGTTAAATTAATGGACTGAATATGTATGCAGCTTTAGTCCCCTGGATGGCATAGAGTTAATGCTGTAGCCTTATACTCAAAGTGTCCTGGTTCAGTCCCACGGTAAAGACACACAGTTGTTTGGAACTCACTTTAAACTGTAGGTCCAGTCCTGATTAGCCTTTCCGTGCATAAAGTGAACTCTGAAACAAAAATCAAATCAATGTGTGTGTGTATGGCAACAAATTTCTTTTCATTGAGGCAACAGTCGGAGCAGTTTTGTTTTTAAGTTCACTTTATGCACAGAAAGGCTAATTGGAACTGGACCACAGTTTAAAATGAGATCCAAACCACTATGTACCTCCACTGGGTATTGAACTCAGGACTCTTTAATTACAAGATGATAACGTTACCACTTTGCCATCAGAGAGGTCACACACACACACATTGAATGGGAGTATATGATATTGATAAATACATGACATTCATATAGACCTACACATATTTTTGTCGATATCTGAACATATGATAGCTGTAATCTATTTATGCTCCTTTTGTCTTGTGTATAATAAATAAATAAATAAATTTTAAATACCTTCTTTTCCTCTCCCCTTAGTAATTCTATGTACACTCCTGTTCGCATAAAGTGGCACATTTTATAAGGTTGGACAGTTGTAGAATGTGCCACTTTATCTGAACAGTAAAACCAGGAAGGGTTGTAAT
This sequence comes from Lepisma saccharinum, assembly GCF_977018435.1. NCBI lineage: Eukaryota > Metazoa > Arthropoda > Insecta > Zygentoma > Lepismatidae > Lepisma > Lepisma saccharinum. The sequence continues at coordinate 29,683,422 of NC_139235.1, forward strand.
GCATGGTTTAAGTACAAGGCTATAGAGGTTGATTGCCTTCCCTCCAAGGTGTCTAAAATTAAGTAAATGAATTAATACCTGATGTATCAGATGATATAAAAATATGATCATATAAGAATTGTTGATTGTGTTTTTTTTTGTTAGAAGTCTACACATTTTCATACTTAGGTTCTTGATGAATATTGCGCTATGTGTGGGCAGATTATGTTTTGAAATAAAGTATTTTTTCAAAAACTGCAGCAAAATTTGAATCCTTTGTTTTGTACATTTTGTATAATTTGTATGTATATATGAGATATTTGATACAAAAATAATGAGCATCGCAGTTATTTATATACACAATCAGCATGTGGGAGAAAAATCACAGCTAGGGTAGAAACATAAAATATTGTTGCAAATGGAAAGGCTCTTAAAATAAGAAACAATGTAGATTCAATTCTAAAAATAAAAAAAAATTAAATAAAATAAATTATGAGGCTTACGCTAGACAAAGTTTATGTAATATCAGATTATCCATGCCAGGTGAAAGGGTCATGAAGTGGTTTGTTTTTTTATATACCTCACACACGTTTGTTCGTCGTGGTTTAACATCTCTTTGAGCATTTAATGCAGCATAATAAGAGTTATTCATAATTAGCCTAACCAACAGCAAAGAAAGCAGGTAAACTAAGAAGCTATGTTTCCCGCACTACTGAATCCCCTCTGTCCTTATCACATGCATAAGCCAAACGGTGCGCAGCGAACGATGCACGTGCGATATTTCGTTCACAGGTCCCAGATGACCGACAGATCCATTTTCTTCCACGGCTCATTCATGCATGATTTCTTTACTTCGAACAAAACTTTTTTTTTTTTTTTTTTTACACCTTTAGTAACTTTTTCTCCATACTGAATGACACAAAAAACTATACAGCATTTTCCTGTGGGTAAGAGCTTGAATGCTATTGCTTAACATTACATGGTGTGATTATGCTAAGACCAATCACAGCCTTAGAGTTGCAATGGGATGAGTGATGCAAAAAGTACGAGAACAGTGCAGTTGGGAACAGAAAAGGCGTAACATCAACTTTCTCGGTGAGCAAAGATTTCCTCGTTTGGCAGTAGTGCCATCAGACTTCACGCTGCGAGTACCCCGATGTTGATCAAAGGACGAAAACGGTTCTGTTCGAGACGCGGAAAGATTGAGAACTGCTTCCTCGGTTGGCAGTAGTGCCTTCAGACGTCGCGTTGCGAGTTCCCCGCGATTGACCAAACTTCATCCCCAAACTTTATCCGGGCATCGAGAAAATAGTTTTAAACGCATTAGACGGTAGTTTTAATCGTTAGTATAGTTAAGCTCGTGAAGAGTTGTTGTTGAAACAAATTGTTACTATTATAATCCCACACCACATTCTCTGGCATAAGAAGAACAGCATAAGAAGAAAGTTGATATTGATTATTGGAAGTACCACGGTTTATAGTGTAAAATGTAGTGAATATTGGATTTGTAGGTTTATTTTCAAATACAAGGTAAAAACTAGATATTATTAGTAGTTTATTTCCTTTTGTGTTAATCTTATTTACTGTTCAGTCTGGTGCCATAAACCCAGAGCTCGCAAGCCGAATCAGGTGAAAACACTCAAAGCATTAGTAAAATTAGAAAGTAAGTAATCGACTTAAAAACAAAAACGGTTGAAACGCCAGTACTTTATTTTATTTGTTCCTACCTATAATCAACGCAAATTCAATGAACACTCACAGACACAACACAACACAGACTGTATACTGTCGTCAGAAAGCGTTTACTCGGTCGAGTCGCTGTCCTCCGTGGACACCCACTCGACTGTCCTGACTACTGGAGCGAGTTCTGGCTCCAGTACTCTCCCCAGTTGTTTACATGGGGAGAGTAGCTCGCTTTACCCTACTCGCTCCAGTTACTCTCCCTTCTACTCGACCAATGCAAACCAGGCTTCGCCCACGTGTCTGTAGCAGTGGCGTATGCTGGGATCAAAACCTGCGCTATATCCGTAATGTTCGAATGCGAGCCTCTTTCTCACTCAATTTCTTGGATTTTGAAGTGATGCAGGAGCGGATCCACGGGGGAGGCGATAGGGGCGATCACCCCTCCCAACTGCCAGGGTTTTGGATATATTATGCCTAATATTTTTGAAGACTCAAATATTCTGTATTTCATCGCCAATTTTAACAGGGTAGGTAATATTTTTTAAAGTTTGATTTAAGTCAGCTTTGTGTTCAAGGCACGCTAATCGCCTAATAGCCTAGCTAGCCTAGAATATACGCACCTGGTCTGCAGGATGACCGCCGATGTTCCTCAGCGAGCCGCAGCAAAGCCTGTGACCATCGTCTTTGGCTGCTGGTGGTGCGAGCGAAAGCAGTCAACTCTTGACAGTGACTAACCTAGGCAATTGTACATACATTTTGCTCATAATTGTATAACACGCGTTAAACTCCTAGGAAGTTGAGAACTGGAAATAAGTACAAATGAACTGTAGGAAGTTCTTCACTTCCTAGATGGAGGAATCGCTGCTGAGTACGAAATTAATGAATCTAATGCAACGACTTTATAAGATAGATATCTACATCAGTGATTCCCACAGACCACGGCCTGGTATTTTTTAAAATCTATCCCACGAGAAACCACAGTGGTCTATCCGTGACATAAATATCGCGCCCTCTGTTTACGTGTTTGTAAAATTGTACTCCGTGAGAGGAAAGAAGTCAAATATATCTCATTGGAAAGCCAGAAGTGTCTGCTTTTAGACAAAAGCAATGTTGCGGTAGTAACCGACTTTTTATGATGTGACTGGTATTTTTATGAGAATTGTGTGCAGCTTCTTGTAAACCAGTCGTAGAAATGTGACATTTCTTGTGATTGAAGCTTGTTTATGTGGAAATATCTCAGTCATATATAATGTTGCTATCATTTGTGGAACAGCCACAATTAATGTTTAATAACAGTATTACAATCTCGATAACAGTTAATCCAATTGCGATGCAAAGGATATTCAAATGATGAGCATGGAATAAAAATCAAATTTCCATGGCTTATCTTTTCATATTCTGCGAATTGAAAACGACAGACAGAATTGTTTTTCTTTGCAACCGGCTCGCGCGTTTTCCTTCTCGTTGCTACGACGAAGTGCGCTTTGTTGCCACACGCCGTCGGCAGCCCTCTAAACTCTGCGTTTACAAAGCGAATTGTTGTGCACAGGGAAGCATTGTTCAGATACTGTAATTGACGAATGCACATTTTCTTTTATTACTCTTGTGTTCCTACCATGAATTATTGCCTGAACTCGCACACATACATAAGATCCATTACATGCACTTTTCCTTTCCTGTTTTCCTTTGTTATGAAGTTACTATACATCGCAGGCACGTTGTTTTTTTTTTATACAGAGGAGAATGCGAAGACAGAAGTCATGGGTTCGAATATTTAAGATCTTTTACCGCCTTCATCAAATCGTGCTCTTTGTTGCACTTACTCTGTTGAAATGAGCGACGTAAGATACAGATACGGAGAAAATGACGTTCGTATAAATATTGCAGTGGCGTGCGGTGACCATTTAGATAGCCGAAGCACTGAATATATAATTTTTAAGTAAACAATAACAAATCAAGGGGCAAGCTTGCCTTGATAAAAATCACAGCTGGTAATAATTCATTTCATTTTTAAGCTGGTCATCAAGCGCAGTTTCAATTGTTTTGCCCAAAAGCAGCTATAGCTACAGACGATCGTAGATGGTTAACAGACAGTAAGTGCTCGGCTATTGACTTCACTAAATTTCCCAAATGCATGTACCCAGTTTTGGTCCAAGAAGTATTTCTATCCTTTCCAAACAACAGACAATACCAGCAAAACACCGCATTTAGCTCAGCGCTATCACCTAACCAGTCACATTTGGTATACATATTACACTGAAAATGTCTAGAGTGCGCGTCAAATCTCCTGCATATGGCGATAGCCAATAGCAGCGCACTGCAGCGGTGCCATGTCGAAATCTCACACGGAAAAGAGACAGCGTGGTTCAGTGAAACGCTTTGTTCAGCCGTTCAAGGCCATATGCAGGATATTTGACGCGCACTTTAGTGAATTTACTGGTCTTTTGAACCAAGTTCGGTAGTTCTGGTGTTGGCCGTCCATTTTTAATTATCTCATTTTTCTCTGAGAAAGAACGGGCAGAAAACAGCTTGGACAAAAGCTCTTCTATAGTAGGCTACACATTGTTCTATATTACTAGATACTAACTGGTACCTTCACATATTTTCATATACATTCGGCAAACTAAACCCGTAAACTGAAGAAAACCGAAAACAATACGAGTTGAAACACTCCGATACACTCTCAAACTCCCTGTCCGATGCTAGCTTCGGTTGCAGAAGAAATTCACGCACACGGCCCTTGACCTTGAGGTGCGTGCGCAACTGTCTGCCACTGCTTAACCAATGCGAGAGGAGATTGCTTCGGCTCAACCTTAGTGCAGCCCTGCAGGGACTGGTATTTGTTCTATTTGTAGCGAAGAAATGTGACGGTTTTATCTAGATATTATTGAATAATCGTGTGATTATAATGACATAATATATTGTCACGTTATTGCATATTGTATTCTGAAGCAATGCTTTGGTAGCTTACCTTGTATGCACGCCACTGAAAGATTGGAAAAAAGCTAGAAAATGTAACAAAAACTAAAGTATACAATGAAAATGTCTTGACAATGACAATGAAATCGTATCAATCCATAGGATTGTATGTTTATTTTATTAAGTCTCTCTGAACGCTTCATGTTGACCAGGGCATTCACTTGTTTTTCTCAGCTGTCTCAAGCCTCTTAGGCATGTTTACAATGCATTGTGTTGTGCCATGCAAACCTCCTGAGCATTCAGGAACAGGTAATACTTCTGGTTATGGTGTCAGCGGTTTGCATGGTAGCAATTATATTAAAAACACGATTCGGCATCGAGGAAGAGCTCGATGGCCAGGGGATATAGAGGTGAGACAAGCTGGGAGGTGACTGACTTTGGAGATTGAGTGGAGAGAGTGAAGGTGGTCAGCAAGTCAGTAGGTGAGGAGTACTACAACGCTCTGGTCAACAAATAGGAGACAAGCTTACAGAGGACTTTGCTATTTTCATTCAGCTAAGAGACTTCAGTTAGACAGGTATAATTATCCTACACCCAGCCATGATACAGGTTCAACTGTTCACAAAACACAACGAGTGTCCATTGTCTTTTCAGTAGTTTAATTCCTTTGTGTAATTTGTACCTTTCGCATGCCAAGCGATAACTCGTCATGTCAATGACGAGTGGTCTCATCAAGAGGATGAATGATGAGTAGTTTACATCACCCCATCAATTAACTGGTTCAGATCCCTTCATTCTATAGAATGACACGTGGTGGAGATGCTGGGTGGAGATGACACGAAATGACAAATTGTTTATTCATTATTTAACACTGCTACAATGCTTTGGATCGGACCAACGGAGCGCACTTCCAATATTCCCGCAGGCCGTGTAGCGACGCGGCAACGCTGTGCAAATCACCTGCAGCCCGCGGAATCTGAGATTGGCCGCATCTCGCCATACGTCATCTGCGCTTTTCCCATAAGTAGATAGTAAATGTACCTTTGAGATCAACCCTGATTTTTTGACCCCTAACAAAACCGCACCAAAACCTCAAAAACTCTCTTTCTCTCCACGTTCCGCGTCTCATTTATTGCCCTGACGATGTTTCACAGCGAAGAAAAGCCGGTACGAGAGAATACACTTCTCGTACTTCAAGTACGAATGCACCTTATCGTAATTTTCTAAGTCCGGCCATGTTTATATATCGTGATCTTTGTAAACCTCAAAATGCTCGGAACGATGTGATCTCTGCCACACACACGCGCGCCTCTCATTATTTCTGTATTGTGACGTGTTTTATTTCAAGCAAACAAAACAAATAATAATAATAATAATTGTTTTTTTTTTTTTAGGATTCCTGGCCCCTAACCCCGCCAGGGTGCGTGGTGCCCAACCAAAAAAGGTTCTAACGGCTGCGGTTAGATAACCACACCTCTGTAGTGTTTCACGTGTTTTTTTTTTCTCAAACTTCCATGAAACTCTACAGAGGACCTCCGTAATGCATGCAAAGTGTACTAACGACTCTAGTGTTATTTGATGTTGTATTTTTTATTTTGATATAGAGTTTATTGTGAGATAGATAAAAATTATGTTTATTATAATATTTTCTTGATGAAGATGGAGAATGTGTGTTACAAATAAAGTTGCATGCTTTTTTTCTAGTGTGTGTGTGTGTGCTCGTTTTCCAAAAAAACTTCTTATCTAAAACTTGTTAAAACTGCTCCGTGACCCTCTCGTTCTTCACGTCATGGATGAAGGACTTCTCGGCGACCAGGAAGACGCTGCACACGGTGTCCTCGGGCAGCGCGTCGTGGAACTCGCAAACGATCTTGATGTTGGTTCGATCGTTGACCACGACCTGCTTCCGCTTCGTCGTGTTGATGACGAACATGGATCTGTGGATTTTGAATTCGCTGGGCGTGTAGTACATGTCGACGTTTCCCTCGGTCACGCGCTTGTAATAATAATAATAATAATAATAATAATAATAATAATAATATCGTCTTTATTGAGAGGGCGTGTTTCGGCCTTACAACAAACCCTTTAAAAAAAACATATTACAATTGACACTTTCCACTTGAAAATCTTTGTTGCAGTAGAAAGAATAAAAGAATAAAAATACAAAAAAAAGAGAAATTAAAAAAAAACGTTCCTACTTATAATGTAAACAATTAATGTACTGAAGGTACAGAGTTAAATACCACAATTAAAATACAATTATTACAGCTAAAACTACAACCAATACCCCATTCCCATTCATTGCAGAAAAGACAAAGCCAGGCACTATTGTTTGGACAGCAGATGTTTCTTTAGATTTATTTTGTATGTTGCAGGGTTAAGCTCCCCTGAGGTCAGTGGTGGGGGGAGGTCATTCCATTCTTTTATTGCGGTGGCTATGAAAGAATTCCCATACAATGTTGTTCTGTGTACAGGAATCGTGAAGTGTGTTTTTTGACGAAGGTTAATTTGTTTTCCTTTCTTCCTGTACGGAGCAATTTGATCAATTAAATATCTTGGTTCCTTATTGTTCAGGATCCTGTACAATAAAGACAATGCCAAAAATGTTCTCCTATTCTTAACGTTTAACCAATTAAGTTCCTGTAAGTACGGGGATATGTGTTCTCTTCTTTTGACATTCAGTATAAATCTTATGCAACTGTTTTGAAGTTTTTGTATCTTGTAATTTAGAGCACTGTGGATGTTTATAAAAACTGGGGAAGCATAATCAATTTTTGGCATTACAAGTGTGTTGACTAGGTGAGTTTTCGTTTCTTTGCTTAGCATATGTTTTAATGGAAAAAGTGATTTCAGTTTGGCTATTGAGTTTTTAATTATATGTGTGACATGAGAACCCCATTGTAGATTCCGTCCAATATTATGCCAAGGTTGCGTGCTGTTTCTACTTTCTTTATTTTAGAATTATTCAGTGTAGGGAGGGGGAGTTGTAATTGTTCTAACTTTTTGAGGTTACTCGTTGTGCCTAAAGTTAAAATGTAAGACTTGGATGAATTCAATTTGAGTGCATTACATTCAGACCATTTAGATATTGAATTTAGGTCCTGTTGCAATGCTTCTAGGGCCATTGCACTGTTTCTTAATGGTGTTTGTATATATATTTGTGTGTCATCCGCATACTGGTGGTATTTGCAGTGTTTTAATGAATCATTAAAATCTTTGATGTATAGCGAAAATAGGATAGGTCCTAGAATACTTCCTTGTGGTACTCCTTGTTTGATATCAAGCCATTTAGACATGCACGATTTATTCTCATGTACTAATTTTACACATTGTTGCCTGTTCGTTAGATAAGACCGAAACCATAACAATTCCTTATTTCTTATGCCGATAGATTTCAATTTCTCTGCCAAAAGGTTGTGGTTTATGGAGTCAAATGCCTTGGTGTAATCAAGGAGTACCAGAAACGAAATTTTACCATTATCCATCCCCTTGGCTATGTCATCAACAACGCTAACTAAAGTAGTTACCGTGCTGTGCTGTTTCCTGAAGCCTGATTGATGTGGAGAATAGTGGTCATGCAACATCAGATGGTCTACTAATCGTTCTTTTACTATGCGTTCTATAACTTTAGACATAATTGGCAGTATGCTTATTGGTCTTAGATCTTTAACATCAAGGGAAACAGTGGTTTTCGGTACGGGCGTCACTACAGCCTTTTTCCAATCTTCGGGAAATACCCCTTGAGAAAGAGAGCAGTTTATGATGTGAGTTAGGCTCTTTAGGCAATGCGGGATGCAGAGTCTCAACATTTTTAGAGTGATGCCATCATGACCCTTGGCATTGGAGTGTAGTTTTTTGACCTCCTTCAACACGGTAGCCTCATTAACCTTCTTCAGTTTGAAGGTTCCGCTTGTCTGCCGTGTTTTATATGACTCGATTAATTTCTCAACCTCGGTCGTGTTTGTTTGCTGACAAGCAGAATTTACAAAAAAGTCATTTATTGCATCCGCATTGAGTACACTTGAGGGTAATTTTTGGTTAAACTTATTAGTAACAACTCCCTCTCGTTTTAATGTCTGCCAAAATGCTCCAGCGTTTTTAACTTTTTCATTGAGAACCCGGTCATAATGGTGGAATTTTGCGTTTCTCACGGAGTACGCTTCGTAAAGTTTTAGATAATCATCTTTGGTCATGTCGACCTCTGTTTGTCAAAAATTCGAGATATTTGCAATTTAACGCAGGACTTGGAAAAAATTTTCGGAAAATTTTTGGTTCCATGACGACCTATGTTCATTTTGGTATGGGAGGACAGAGGACACCGAGAATCGACCAACGCACTAAACCCGACCTTTCTACGACTATTCGTTCAAAAGTTACGAGTGATCAAAATTTTGGGGGGTGGGTTAACTTCTTACCCCTTGACCCGAGGACCACCAAAACTTGGTATACGTATTGCAGCCATGAACCTTCGGGTTTAAGAAGGCTAGGGAGTTAGTTAGATAGTTAGTTAGTGTGTCTCACTGCTACACGGAAAATCCTACAGGAGTTTTATTTTTCTTGGAAGTCTGAGATTCACCGAACCCCCATATAGTACTAATTATCTTCATCTTTGCAATATATAAAAAAAACAAAAACATAAGTATTTGTGTTGTGAATAGAATAGCCATGTCACGGCTTTTGATGTTATCTGTAAAAAAAACAACATGAGGATCATGTCGGAAATAAACTTGTAAAGAACGAGGCTTGCAGCATGAAGCTTCGATGATGTCAGTTCCTAATTAGCTCCGTATTAACCAACTAATTCTTTTGCCTTCTTAAACCCGAAGGTTTAGCAACAAAAGTCTTCCATCTCTCAATTTTGTACTAATCACACAGCTGGAAACTTGCGTGTATCACCCTCACTGTTTATTCAGCTCTTGACCTTAACTATTGATCATGCATTTTTATTGCATGTTTCCCATGTCAACACAAAATATATATTTTCTCTTGGATTAATTTTAACTATGATGATGAAAATTTAAGAAAGAGTAGAGAGAAAGAGAAAGAATACCATAACAAATAGCTTCTAACATTTTAAAATATATCCTATCATATTCAACGAATTCATTTGATTACAATGCAACAACATTTTATTATTACGTCATATGTTTCAATATTTTCATACGCATCCAAACGTTTGACAAAACATTTTTTTAGTTACGAAGATAGGAAGAGCAAAAAAGTGGTTGAATAATTTCGAGAAGTATTTCCAAATAGGGGACAGTGTGTGTGTTTTAATTTTTTTTCTTTCTTTCTTTCTTGTAACCACTATGTTATCGATGGGAACAAGGCAAAACCAACATTACCACTATGTTATTGTGTTGAAGAGGATTTTTCCGTTATCAATTGTGTCCACAAACAAAACTTAGTACCTGTCTGCATCCATACCTAGATCAAAAAATTCGAACCATGTCTCACCCCCTTGTAACTTATTTAATTATTTACGCTTGTGCTTGTATTTGCTCTCTTCGGGTTTAAAAAGCCTAGAGAGTTAGTTAGTTGATTGTTTCCCACTGTACTATTTCAATTTTTGAATAATCACATGTTAGTTATGAATGCATTGTTGACATCCTGTCTGATCATATATGTGTTTGGGTTGAGGCTCCGTATCTACCTGCAACATTTCTTTTCTTCTTTTTCTTGTTATCTGCTTTCTATATTGAACATTAGAAACAACACATTCCCATTAACAGTATTTCATGTTATGGAAACATTTAAGTCTATACGCCATCAGGGTCTGGGATTGCAACAACGTTACCACTATGTCATCCGACAAAAAGCCAGAATCGCTATTGTTATATTTTATTGCTCAGGTCATTTCTTTTTTTAATATGTACAGCTATAGGTAAACATAGTAACTTTAACTTAAGCCCTCAGAGTCGTAAACCAACAAAAATACACCTCTGTTAACTGCCTTGTATGGGGGTAGGGGGTAGCTGTTGGTCAGTGACGTGCGGTGACGTCGACACTTGGGGTAGCAGTCAGTGGCGTGCTCAAGGGGGGGTTCGTGTGAGTCACACCCCTCCTCCCTTTAGGGCCAGTATTCCTTCAAAAAAGAAGAATGACAATAACAGGAAAAGATTGCAAAATTATGAATGATTACTAGAAAAAAGTACACGTAACCCCCACCCACATTCGAAAATAAAAAAACTATTTGATTTGACTCTAAGCCAGAGATCCTGGGTTCGAATCTCGGATTGGCCATTTGTGTTCTTTGTGTGTGTTCCTTCATCTATTTTGTTGTACCAAAGGTGGCGGAAAAGCGAAGTAAAATAAACCAATTTGAGCAATCAATCAATGATTTGATTTCATTTTTGTTACTTAGCGTCGCTTTTTTGTCACATTTGGTTAATTGTGAAGATGATACGATGAAACTGATTAAGGGACGAGCACAGGGAACACCCATGCCAGGGTCGGGGTTCGAACCCGGAACGCCTGGTGTCTTAGCGCGCTGTGATAACCACTCCCCCGCGCTTGGTTGATTTGGTGACAGGAAACAAAACACAACACACTTTTTTGTAGTTTCTTCAATGATATTCATTTGACTTTTTGAGTTCTGAGATACATTTTTCATTCCAAATTATTTCATTATTCACTGCAACACATAGGACAAGAATGCGCACTCATCACGGGTTCGAATCCTGGCCTGGATTGTTCATATGAGGTCCCTTCACCAATTTCATCATATCATCACTCAATCCTCATTTTCGCGATAACCAAATGTGGCAGAAAAGCGAAGTAAAATAAACCAAACCAACAACAATATGAACACGCGTTCTCTTGCCCAAATAAATACATCCGTATTTATGACTGTTACAGGCCAATATATTAGTATATTTAAATAAAACACTACTAAAACGAGAGTCAGAGAGAGCCTGAGCACATATTTGTAATTTAATCATTATATATTCCATATTTGAAAAAGAAAAAAAGAAAGAAAGCATAACATTATTGTCTGCACATAACACGTTCCTATTTTATAAATAATAAAACTACATCCCATATTATACATACACACATATTGTACAACGTGTAAAAGGTTGTGTAAATACAGAGAACATAAGTACTGCAGAAAATTTTACCCTGTGTTCTTTAGAGGATTTACAAAAAAATTATGAGAAACCAATCCCCTATCTGTCCTATAGGAGATAGACTGGGGGACCTGAAAGCCTGGGCTTTCAACCATTGCAGCGGGGGGCGTGGGGGCAAGGGAACTAGAGGTAGAAATCTTCCTTTTCCTTGGGCCGGCCGTTTCTACCTGGAAACTGGCCTGGCTGAAGAAGAGCGAGATAGGGTATCCAGCCTGCTTTGCCCGCGGAGAACACCGATGGACGAGAAGAGCGTGGGAAAAAAGGTGTTGCATATGAGCTGTGGTGGCTTTAACAAGACAATAAATATTGTGATTTGAATATAATTCGAGATGTGAGATTGATTGATCTATCTCTGCTAGACTAGCTACTCCTCAGTGCACGTCACTGCTGTTGGTGCAATACACTTTGAAGTTTTGTTTTCTAAGTGCCACACATCAATTTCATCATAATTATCATTATTCATCCTCATTGTTGCTATTAGCCAAAATTGCCTCTTCCTTTTTACAAATTTTCGTACTGATATCGCCTTAGCAGATTAACAGAAATCGTCTGAAGTTTGAACTCGTGACCCCTCCCAATACCGTTGCAAGCTTATTTGTGATTGTTCTCCTCAATTATTCAAAGTACCTCACTTTCATATTCAAATACACTCAAGTAAAAAGGTTCATATCACATTAGTGATTTTAAATTGTATTCTTGGGGGCCACTTTCTAACCAGTGGCGTATGCTGGTTTTAACTAGTGGGTAATCTCCGACACTTGAGTCATCCACCCACTCCTGAAGTCTCCCTGCAAATTTACCTTAACATCCATACAGGATTTATGAATATATGTGTGAAAAATTTTACCTTATTGTTGCGACCACTGTCGAATAAATGTTGTGATTGCACTTGCAGTTAATCTACGTTTAGAATTTCAAATGATAAAACAAGAGAATATAATAAATCTATAAGAAAAAACCTGTAACAAAGAATATGAAAGGAATGCGGTAGTGAAATAAAAACCCTCAATATTAATTTAAGTGTAAAATTCAAGTTACCCCAGTACCCAGTCACTCGTGCATTCCCGATTTTTGTTTTTATACACGGAAGTTTAAGTTCAAGATCTATGGTACAAGAGATGCTACTGACCTACCTACATTAACTATTTGAAATTTCTCCGGAAAAGATCCCGTTCCAAATATTTTCGCACGCAAATATTGTATTATATCCATTCATTGCCTTTAACTTCAGTGAACACAGCACTAGCACAAATACTAAACCACTAACAGCTAAACAAATATTAAATTCTCGAATCGCTACAACACGCATTCAATTCCCTGCGCCAATCTTCTATTGTGGTTCCTTCCTGCTTGACACAGAATTAAATTCCCTATGGATGTTGAAAAATTCCCTTTCCCAGCTTTATATTCCCTGCGATGCGCGAGGTTCTATAAGTTGGAATCATTGCGTTTTTTGTTTATATATTTTACATTCAAACATCTTTTATCATTATGATCATTGTTAATCTAAAGAGGGGGGGAAAAGCAACTTAAATTACCTAATATATGTGTACATATATATATAATTTATTTCTGATAGCCACCCAGCGTCGAATAACATGGGTACCTGGGGGAAACCCTGGGGGGTAAAGGCGGTCAGGGGCGTGATGCTGATCACATCACTCCCACTCATGACCGGATCAAGAAAGTGTGGGGCGTTACCCCCACACCCCCTATACGCCTTCATGGCGTGGTGCTAAGCACAGGGGAACACTTTACCTTTTTTTTTTAGCTTTCCCTTTTAAAAATTATTCATTTCTGTGAAAGAAGTACTCTCACTGGTTTTGAAGGCTACAAAGAAAGTAATCACGCATTTTAAAATACAAAAATGAAAAAAGTAAGCATATAAATAGTTTAATTACTTCATTAATCGATTGATTAAACTGTTATTTGACGTCGCTTTTCTGCCACTTTTGGCTAATCACTACGAGTGATGATATGACATTGATGAAGGGACATTTACAAAGAACACCCATGCCTAGACCGGTATTCGAACCCTGGAGCTCTGGTGTCGTAGGGAGCTGTGCTAACACTCCGCAATGGAGGTCGGTGTAATAGTTTTTTTTTTTTCCTTTGAGAATATCTGTTGAAATAGCAGAGATCAGGAAGACAGAAGCAAACGTAAAATGAGAATTTTCATAGAATTGGTTCGCAAATGTTGTTCAGATTTCTCTGTTTCTCGCGCATTTTCAGATGTATTTTCTCTTCTTTCCTTTTCAGTACGTAATTTGTGAACCCAAAACCTGTTTCCTGATAAATTTCCCTGTCGTAAACAACACAGCTCCTACGACACAAAGGCCATCGGGGAAGAATGGCAGAAGAGGGAACGGCAAAGGCTCTGGGGTGGAGAGTGCGACCGATGGACTCTTTCCAGAAGGAGCTTACCCTTGCCACGGAATAACCGCGCCTGAGAAGCAGTGTTTCCTTCCCCTCCCGTCAAGGGTTTTAAAGGGAGCCGGTGGAATCTCACCCTGACGTCACCAGATTCCACCAGCTGGAGAAAAAGCCTCACAGACATTCCGCGGCAAACGGTTGAAAACATTCGCGCGCTGGAAGCAAAGAAATATGTGATTCAAAGATTGGTTCGGAAGAATATTGCGAAGAAATAAAAAACAACTTTTTAAAAAATTATAGCCGGGTCATCTCCGATTACCTAGGTGACCCAGAGTATACGCCGCTGTTTCTAACATTGTTGCCTGATATTAAAATAAGCGAAAACACACTGCTATGCTTAATAAAAAAAAAAAACATCCATTCATTGCCAGATTGTACACTTGTATAGGTCGAGGTTCATAAGCCTCGTCCATCTCATTCCAGGGACTGCATATTTTGTATACAGTTTATAGTGGAATCACAACACAGATTATAACTTATTATTAGGTTGTTAAGAATATCGTCAGTAAATATGAGAATTCTTGCTGTGAAATTTCTATGCTGTTTAACCTAATAGAATTCGAATCCCTGAGAGAGCCAAGTACTGAGCTTTAGCATTCCATATTAGCAAAACCTTTATACGTACGTATTTATAACGTCAATTTACTAATGAGGAAATCCCTCTTAGCCAACCAATTAGCACATTTATATGACCTTCTATAGAGGAAGAGGACATGACATTTCCGAGCCGGTATTATTGATGTGACATTCTTAACAGGTTAATGCATCAATCTTTACGCAAACACTTAGGAATGTTTGGAATGCAAACAATTCTTGGGACAAAACAAGTAATTGGGAAATTCTTTTTAACCAAGCAATCAACACAAATCTCTCTTTTTTATAGAAAAAAGGGAAGGGCATAACATTCCCAAGACAGTATTATCGATGTAACATTCTTAACAGGTCAATGCCTTAATGTTTACACACATACATAAGCACATCAATCTCTACACAACCACATACACACATATACAGGAATATTTGGAATGGAAAAAATTCTCAGAAAATTCCCCTTAGCCAAGCAAATCACCAGTTACATAACCCTCTCTCTCTCTTTTTTTATAGAGAAAAAAAAGGTCATGACATATCCAAGCTAGTATTATTAACGTGACATTCTTAACAGGTCGACGTCACATATACACACACGCTCACTAAGGGCTCATACTTTTCTGTTTAGAAACGCTCCAATTACCCTTCTACTCTAAAGTAGGTCAAAGCACGTAGAGGCTCTCGTGTAGTTTAGCACGTAATAAAAAAAAATGCAAAATACCCCGACAACGTTTCAGCTACTAGGACCTCATTACCATGAGCCTAATCCTAGTAAGGCAAATACACACCTGTTCTTCGTATCGCATATGCTAGTAAGTCAGATGACATACTGGGAGAATCACATTTCCCCCAATGATCCCACCACAACAAACGTCGCACATGCTAGAAGAAACAGGATCAGGATATTTTATGCTAAATTACGGCTGCCTGTATGCAGTTATAGGCAAATCATTAAAAGAGCGCTCTAATATACAATGATTTCTCCTACCATGTACCCTAACATACAATTTAACATAACAAGTAAAATTTCGATTCGTCTATATATACCCAACAAAACTCAGAAACTGTCATACGCGAGAGCTATATTTTGCAACAACTATAATTACCCAACACTAGCAACAAGAACAAAAAAATTATATCAATTACATGTATACTATTAATCAGTAACTTTAGATAATATTAATTATTAGTTTTCAGTTGTAATTAATTTTAAAAAAACAATTAATAACATGTTAGGTGATGATAACCAAGTGCAAAAAGCATTGCATTTTTTTTACACACAAACAAAGCACCACATAGTTCACAAAACATCTAACAGATGGTAGATAGTTACATGGTTCTATCACCGAGTTCAGATGTTTACTCATTGATGACTCCGTCGTCTGTGCCGTCGTTGTCGTCTATCAAAAACCTAAGTACCTTGGAAACAGTGAGAGTTATCGAAAAATCTCCCCTTGTCGATTTTTTTTTTGGTGACGTAGAGTACGCGTAGAAAGGTCGGGTTTAGTGTGTCGGTCGAGTCTCGGTGTCCTCTGTCCTCCCATACCAAAATAAACATAGGTCGTCATGGAACCAATTTTTCATCAATCGAAAATTTTCTAAGTCCAGCGTTAAAAAAATCTTAAATTGCAAATATCTCGAAAATGGTAAGAGTTATCGAAAAAATATATCGAAAAACACCCCTCATCCGGTATCTTTACCCCCGGTTGATTTTGGAGGTGTAGAATACGTATACCAAGTTTTGGTGGTCCTCGGGTCAAGGGGTAAGAAGTTAACCCACCCCCCAAAATTTTGATCACTCGTAACTTTTGAACGAATAGTCGTAGAAAGGTCGGGTTTAGTGCGTTGGTCGAGTCTCGGTGTCCTCTTTCCTCCCATACCAAAATGAACATAGGTCGTCATGGAACCAAAAATTTTCCGAAATTTTTTTCCAAGTCCTGCGTTAAATTGCAAATATCTCGAATTTTTGACAAACAGAGGTCGACATGACCAAAGATGATTATCTAAAACTTTACGAAGCGTACTCCGCTTACAAGCGCGTGACCGAGGGAAACGTCGACATGTACTACACGCCCAGCGAATTCAAAATTCACAGATCCATGTTCGTCATCAACACGACGAAGCGGAAGCAGGTCGTGGTCAACGATCGAACCAACATCAAGATCGTTTGCGAGTTCCACGACGCGCTGCCCGAGGACACCGTGTGCAGCGTCATCCTGGTCGCCGAGAAGTCCTTCATCCATGACGTGAAGAACGAGAGGGTCACGGAGCAGTTTTAACAAGTTTTAGATAAGAAGTTTTTTTGGAAAACGAGCACACACACACACACTAGAAAAAAAGCATGCAACTTTATTTGTAACACACATTCTCCATCTTCATCAAGAAAATATTATAATAAACATAATTTTTATCTATCTCACAATAAACTCTATATCAAAATAAAAAATACAACATCAAATAACACTAGAGTCGTTAGTACACTTTGCATGCATTACGGAGGTCCTCTGTAGAGTTTCATGGAAGTTTGAGAAAAAAAAACACGTGAAACACTACAGAGGTGTGGTTATCTAACCGCAGCCGTTAGAACCTTTTTTGGTTGGGCACCACGCACCCTGGCGGGGTTAGGGGCCAGGAATCCTAAAAAAAAAAAACAATTATTATTATTATTATTTGTTTTGTTTGCTTGAAATAAAACACGTCACAATACAGAAATAATGAGAGGCGCGCGTGTGTGTGGCAGAGATCACATCGTTCCGAGCATTTTGAGGTTTACAAAGATCACGATATATAAACATGGCCGGACTTAGAAAATTACGATAAGGTGCATTCGTACTTGAAGTACGAGAAGTGTATTCTCTCGTACCTGCTTTTCTTCGCTGTGAAACATCGTCAGCGCAATAAATGAGACGCGGAACGTGGAGAGAAAGTGAGTTTTTGAGGTTTTGGTGCGGGTTTCTTAGGGGTCAAAAAATCAGGGTTGATCTCAAAGGTACATTTACTATCTACTCCCATAGTATTAGGAGTAGTCAATAATAATTTATATCTGTGGTCATACTTGAGATACATACATTAAACTTCTGGATTTGGATCAAATATGTCATATGAACGGCTTTTTACAATTTCATTGAATTTGCAATTATGCATTTCAAGATTGCACGTTTGCCTAAAATTTCCATTTTTGAAGAATCTAGTGAAGATCTTCATTTGACATTTGACAGAGGTGCAAAAATAATCAGTCTTTAAGTACAAAAAATCTCAATTTTATATCAATAATTGATTATGAACTGTATGATGTTAAGTTCCCCGTTCTTGCAAAATGGAAGAAAAAACCACTTTTTAGTAAATTTTTCATAATAATAAGAAAATGCAATGAAGAATAATTTTCAGATGACGCTTATTAAAAAATAGACACTTGAAGCTTTCCAATGAGGTATATTTGACTTTTTTCCACCTACGGAATACAATTTTACAAGCACATAAACATAGGGCTCAATATTTTTGTCACGGATATGTCACGGGGAACCTTACCTTACCTTACCGATGCCACAATCTCAATAATTTTTCTTGTAAATGAGTACAAGCATGTACCCTTGATATTAAAGATTAGTAAATAGTAATAGTTCGGTTATATCTTGTAGTTTATTCAAGCCATTAACTTGGATCACACTTTAAACATTCTTCTGGGAATACAATTACACCATCTCATCTTAATGGATGATATTCAACTTGACATCATCACGCAGTGCTCTTTGGGAAGAAACAGATTCATATATGTTAAGGAAAGCGTATGAAAAGCCTTCTTACAGCAAGAAATTTGCAATATTTTAAACGTACACATTCCTTATTTGATCATGGTAATCATCCCTTGAATCACTTCAGGAAAGATCACAAACGTAGTGCTTACGTGGCATTTTTTTTAATGCAGGATCTGCTGATCGCTTTGCCCGAAATATGATGGCAGAGCGCGATAACCCTCATCAATAACCTCTTGGACACGCCACTGGCAGTGATCTTCTTTGCAGAGACCTGACTGCGATGTCACGTGCTTCTTGCTGTTAACGGAAACCTGAGAGCACGTTCACAAATCTAGTACTAATTTTTTTTTTTCCCAAATATTCTTCAAAACCAAGTAAGTTGAAATAAATGTAGTCTCATTTTTAGGGAGTGACAGGGGTGGCGGGTGTGGTGGGAAGGGGAGCAAAAATACAATCTTGCCCCTCCTCTGTGGTTTCTTCACATCATGCAATAACAAAAGCATTTGTGGGTAGAGGGGGACTAGAGTGCGCGTCAAATCTCCTGCATATGGCCTTGAACTGCTGAACAGCACCAGCGAATCACAGACGTGCGGCGTTGCCTAGTTCAGAACCTGTTTCACCTCGCTACTAAATCGTGTACCTGGCGCTCGGATATAAATATATTATTTCAAGTGTCAGTAGTTCAACAGATGGAAAGATAATTAATTTGCGAGTATGTACGAAAAACAAGCGTGATTGTAGCTTATACCGTTCCCTCTGTAGAAGCAATGTTATTATAAACGTATTTGCATTGTATCGTTTTTCTTCTCCCTTCGTTCCTGTTGCATTCCGAAACTTTCCGATTAGCGAAGGGAACAGGGCAGGTTCGTTCCCAGTGATGGTAGAAGGAGAAATTGACGAAGAGGATACCGTCACTGTTCGTTTTTTCCACGTTTTTAGTGTGTGTGTGTGTGTGTGTGTGTGTGCAGCATGTCGTTGAGTAAACCAACTGGTAGTGATAGCGAGAGAAGAGAGAACAATACAGTGTTGTACGAAGCCAGGCACGACAGGTGATTTTTGAGGTGTACAATTTTTTTAAAAAAAATGTTCGAGTGAAGAAGAGAGCAGTAAAATTGACTTTAAGAACTGCCAGGCCCTAACAGCTCAAGCGTGTGGTGTGAATCAAGCTACCGTTTCTCGGATATGTTCGGGGGCAAAACAATGTGGATCGGAGCCTGCTCCAATGTTTCAATCACCTAGAAAGCACATTAAGGTACCAAAAAAGAACGACAAACTCAGATAACTTTGAAAAAGACGTAGTTCGTAGAACCGTCTTTGAAATTTACGATTGTGGCGAATTTTCTACTGCCAAAAAGATAACGTACTCTTTACGGGACAAAATATCTTACAAAGGCTGTACAACTTCCACCTTGAGAATATTGAAACAATTATGCAGTCTCTCTGGCATAATCAGGTATGTTCTTTTCTCCCATTAAGTTTATTATATGTTATATTATCTAATGTTCCGTGCTCTCCGTGACAAGGCGTTTCGCTCAACCACGCTGTCTCTTTTCCGTGTGAGATTTCGACATGGCACCGCTGCAGTGCGCTGCTATTGGCTATCGCCATATGCAGGAGATTTGACGCGCACTATAGTGTTGCCCACGGGACGAGACGAGACAGGCTTTTAAAAATTCGAGACGAGACGAGATTCATCATGTGTCCCGAGACAAACGAATATTTTCGAGACGAGACAGCATTTCACAGCATTTCCACGAGACGAGACAGGCCAAAGTCTCGTCTCGTGGGCAACACTAGGAACAACCAAGGAAGGAACGTTTGTTTCTTGGCCATTTAGATTTATTAAAAGTTTACTGTTTGTTTTAAACGTCATGTTCAGGGCTGATGGCTTAGTTTTAGACCTCAGAGAGAGGTAACATCGTTCATTCTTATGTTCACGTGTGAGTTTTTCTTTACCTGTGCATATAGCACTGTGCCATTAAGACACATTTACGAAGTAGGGGTAAGGCCCACACATTCTCGATCTCTGACATTTTGGAGGTGATTTGATCAGCACCACGCTCCAGCTGCCTTTACTCCCCAAGGTTGCTCCCAGGTACCTATTCATTTGAGGCTGGATGAGCCCCGGAGCCGCTTTATGCTGGGAAAAGTCTGGAAAAATTCCGACCTTCGGTCACCCACCCCGGGAATTGAACCCGGCTCTCCGCGTGACAGTCAGACGCCCTACCTTATAGTCCTCCACGTCCTCTCGCATTCGTCTCGATTTTTTTCCCCACCTTGAACTTTTAAGCTAGAAGGCTCAAGCTTCATCTGCCCCCGTTCGGAGTTCTTGCATCCATGCAATGTAGTTGTAGATGGAAGAGAATAGATTTAAAATTAAGCTGTTCTCTGCCCCACCCCTTCCTTCCCATCGGGGTACGCTGGGTTTATTGTTTCACACCGACCGCACCTGTACAGATACAAAGGAAAACTGGAAACCGAAGATGCAAATTCGCCTAGGGGGATAATTCTACCTTATGCTTGATTTGCGGAGAGGTGGCTGTGATTCTTATCTGCACGGCACGTAGATTTTTCTGTCACATATTTCTTGCTGGTAGCTAAAACTTGAGTCCGTGGTTATTTAACATGTGTAAAAATATTTTTCCATTTTCTCAAAACGAAACATAAGTTGGAAAAGACAGTCTCATTTTTAGCACGCGACCGGAGGGGCAAAAATACTATCTTGCCCCCATCGATGATAAGTGGGGGATTAAGTCGCCCCCCCCCCCTTCGGAAGTTCCTGATGACAAATACTCTTCAATATATGCGAGAAATAAATGCTCTTTTATGGTATAACAGAAAAGTAGGTTTGATCACAAAGTCCCATTACCACCTATGTATTACATAGATGTTAGTGAGCACAAAGTCCCATTACCCCCTATGTATTACATAGAAGTTAATGAATTGTTGTTTCTTATTGTTGCAGGATTTACATCTAAATCATGGCTGATGAGTCCACTTACACCATGGAGGAAAGGATCGTCATGAGCACGTGGGCTCACGAACGACCCCATAAAGAAAAATCAAAGAGAGATATTCAGCATGATATAACTGTTAGGTTTCAGAAACCTTCCCCACCAAAACCAACAATTTTACGGTGGGAGAAAAAGCTCTTTGCAACTGGTTGCATAAAAGATAAGCCCCGCCCAGGACGACCATCAACACGACTGGAAACGTGTGTGGAGGCTGTAGCGTCTGTCGAACGTTCGCCAAAAAAAGTCCATTCGTAAGCGGTCACAGGAATTGGGAGTTCCATACTCGACATTACAAAAACATATGAAGAAGGATTTGAAGTTAAAGGCATTTAAACCTTCGTTTGTAAACAAATTGAGTGATAATGACATGCAAAAACGTCATCAGGCTTGTGGGCGAATTCTCGATGTCTTTACAACTCTTCCTTCAAGGGGTAAAGTGTTTTTCTCGGACGAGTGTGCGATATATCGCAGTGCAAAAATGAGAAACATTTATTTCTGGAGTAAAGAAAACCTACATTTTTATGAAGAACTTGAACACAACCCACCACATGTCATGATCTGGGCTGCAATGTCTGCAACCCACTTGGTGGGTCCATATTTCTTTGACGGTGCTGTGAAACAAATTTCGTAGCCTATCTCACCATGTTACGTGATTGGTTTATTCCACATCTGCAAGAACAGGGACTGCTGGGTCGTGTATGGTTCCAGCAAGATGGAGCGCCAGCCCATTATGCTATTGCCGTGAGGGAATATCTCAATGAGGTATTTCCTGATACATGGATTGGACGTGGTTCTGTCCATTTGCCTGCGCCTTTGGGGTGGCCACCCCGAAGTCCTGATCTGTCTGTCATCTTGCGACAATGCATTATGGGGGTTCTTTAAACAGAAGGTTGCTGCCACACGTTACGAGACAGTTGACGAACTTAAGGATGCTGTTCAACGTGCATTTACTGCCATCACGCCAGCAATGTTGAGGAGAATTCCCCATCGTACATGGCGGAGAATCATACTCTGTTATGAAAACGATGGTGTACACACACACACACTCTGGACTAAATCATAACGAATAGTCACACTACCTCCGAGTTGTCCTCTGCCATGATATCACATTGATACAATGCAACCATCTATGACGATGTGGACACGCGATAGGGAGTAATGGGACTTTGTGATCACTCTGTACACTGAAGACATCTGAACAAGGAAAGGCTACTCGAAGATACAGTATATATTTTATACTGACCACTCTATTGTAGGGAATCTGCTTTACATCTTCTTGGTAGAGACATGAGAGTACCTTTTGTAACTTAATGTGGAGGATTCTTTCCACATATACATCTTCAATCCTTTTGCGATTAAACATTTACACAAATCAATATTTTTTTCTACAATAATATGATTTATAAATTCGTTAACTTATTGTTTTCTGTGAACATACATGCGTTAATTCAATTTACAAGGTACCGCACCTTCTGCAGTCACGCTCTATCTCAGCCCAAAGCCAAAATGAACGCACTATATATAGTTAAGATCTGTCTTCATTCATTCATACTTTATTGGTTTTAGCTGTTATACCAGCTCTACACCAAGTGTCCTAAAAATATGTCATGCATGACACTGTTACACAAATTACAAATTTTGAATATATACAGTTTTCTTATACATAATTTATCTACATCATTATCATCGAGTGAACGTGGAGGGGAAAGGACACCCTGAGACATGGACATAAAAAAGCTCAGCGTCCATTTTAAAACTGTGTTGTACATACATTGTGCAAGTTTCTTTTCTACATATATTTGTTATTGTTTTTTGTGTTTCCGTGTTAGTGTATATGTTTATCTGCGTGTGTGTGTGCTTAAGTGTGTTGCAAAGGGTTTTCAGTGTTCTGCAAACATCATCTCTTCTGCCGCCTTGGTAAGTAGACTTATAATTCCTTACATAGCATGCCTTTCCGGATCATCCAATAAATTGAAATTCAACTCTCTGCGATGGCTGGAACCGGAAATTTGGTCACTGTAAATTTGGCAACGCCCCCATCCAGCCCATTTGCGGAACTCGGAGACTTGTCCCTCTCCCCAGGAAGTGTGACCGACCCCTCCCCACCCCCTTCAAGGCAGACGATTGTAAACTTTTTTCCCAAACCCAGGTCAACTTTCGCCGCCGGCAACCTCAATGTAGCGCACATAAATGCCCAGAGCGCCCTCAAACATTTCCTCGAGATTCAAAATATATTTTCCACGCTCAAACATATCGATGCTCTTTTAATCTCCGAAACGTGGCTGCAAGAGTCCCTCTCGAGCGATCTGGTGCATGTGGCGGGATTTAAACTCTTTAGGAGAGACAGGATCGGAAAAAGAGGCGGGGGAGTAGCAATATATCTAAGGGAAGACATTAACGCAAAAGTAATAGGAGAATCTCGCGGAGAATATAACTATTCTTCCGAATTCCTCATACTCGAAGTCACCGTAAGACAACAAAAGGTTCTTTTGTCCGTAGTGTACCGACCTCCTTGAACTTCCCTCGTCAACTTCGAAAATGAAATCGGGAATTTCTTGCCCAACTATGAACATTCGATAATTTTGGGGGACTTTAATATCGATCTCTGCAGCACAAAGAAAGAAGTCACGTCGTTCCGGGACACGGTGTCTGCTCTGAACCTTTCCATCTGTCCTCTCGACCCAACTCACTACACTCCAACCTCTGAATCGTGGATCGACTTAATTCTTGTTTCCAGCCCATCACGCGTAGTAAGTCACGGACAAACCCCAGTACCCGGAATCTCTTACCATGACATGATATTTTTATGTTATGAGCTGCGCGTTCCCAAGTACAAAGCCAAACTTGTATGTTACAGAGACATTAAAAACATAAACGATGCGCAATTATCTGCCGACGCCGCCCTTCTCCCATGGCACGTAATCAGCACGTTGCCCACTCTCGACCAACAGGTGAATCTCCTTAACACTTTCATTCTCCAGCTGTACGACAAGCACGCCCCGGTGAAAAAGAAACGCGTCTCTCGCCCCCCTTGTCCGTGGTTGACGGACGACCTGCGGCAGCTCATGGCAGCCAGGGATCGCGCCTACGGCAAACATCGGAGGGACGTAAAGCGCGGTCAGTCGCCAAGTGGCAGTTTCGAAAGTTTCAGAATATTACGAAATCCTTGTAACCAAGAGGTCAGGAAAGCAAAGCGTCGATTCGCGAACGATCTTCTGAATTATGAGAAAAAGTCGGATGTTATTTGGAAAAAACTGAAAACTTTAGGGGTTGGTAAACAAAAAAGGAACGATCAATTAAACTTCTCCATAGAAATGTTGAACGAATATTTCAGCGAAGTTCAAACACTGGACAATAATGTAAGGGAAGAAACAATACGAACGATTTCGACCACCGTTCACGGCACCGCACAAAAATTTTTCTTCTCGCCCATTCGGCCAGAACACGTTCAGTCAGCTCTCAATAAAATAAAATCCACTGCTGTGGGAATAGACGAAATCTCTGTTCTAATGATTAAAAAAATTCTCCCGTACGTTCTCGTTCCTATAACAGGCATTTTTAATTTCTCCCTGTCCTTCGGCATATTCCCGTCGATTTGGAAACTGGCTAAGGTTCGCCCTCTGCCGAAAACAAACAAAGTTCTCAGCCTCGGCGACCACCGGCCGATAAGTATTCTTCCGGCTCTGTCCAAAGCTCTCGAACACGTTGTCGGTAACCAAACGCGTAATTTCTTATCACGAAACAATCTAATGAATCCCCTCCAATCGGGATTCCGGCGCAACCATAGCACCTGCACGGCGCTCACCAACGTGACGGACGACATAAGACACGCCATGGACATTAAAGAAGTAACTATTCTTGTACTTCTGGACTTTAGTAAAGCTTTTCAGACTATTGACCACGACATCCTGCTATCCAAGCTATCCTTCCTGTACAACTTCTCTGACCCAACCGTAGCTTGGTTCCGCTCGTATATTAATGAACGCCAACAATACGTCTTCAACTCTGGTGAGAAATCGTCGTGGCGATCAATCAGCGCCGGTGTCCCCCAGGGAACCGTCCTCGGCCAACTCCTCTTCTCTCTGTACATTAACCATATTCCTGACGCACTCGAACACTGTAAATATCACATCTATGCAGATGATGTTCAGCTGTATTTGTCCTTTCCTCCAAATAATATTGAAAATTCAATTCGCGATATAAATTATGATCTGAACAAAATCAGTACTTGGTCAGCTAATCATGGGCTACTAATTAATCCTTCGAAAACCCAAACTATTATTATAGGTTCACAAAAAATGCTTTCCGCATTTGAAATTTCTTCCCTCCCGCCCATAATGGTCTTAGGGAAAGCTATTAAATTAAGTAAAACAGCCAAAAATCTGGGCGTAATGTTTAATCAGCATCTCTCATGGTCAGATCACGTAAATTTAACTAGTAAAAGAGCCTTCGCTGCATTACACGCTCTTGTTCGGCTTAAACATTTTCTACCCGTTAGCATTAAAATCAAACTGGTGCAAGCACTTGTTTTTCCACACTTCGATTACTGCGATTCTGTCTATTCCGAATTACCAGATGATCTCGCTCAACGTCTTCAACGAGTACAAAACACCTGCGTCCGCTTTATTTTCGATCTGAAATATAGGGACCATTTATCCATTTTCTTTACAAAGCTAAATTGGCTCAAATTAATTGATCGGCGAAAGGTACACAACCTCACCCTTCTCTATAGGGCAATCAGTTCAAAGGAACCGGCTTATCTCTCGAGCAGATTCTCAATGCTTTCCGAATCACACAGCCTTGACACCAGATCGCGAGGGAGAACTCAACTACTCATCCCCCTTCATAACTCAAATTTTTATTCAAAATCTTTCACCGTTTCTACTTCTCGTCTTTGGAACTCACTGCCCCTCGAAATCCGAAACTCATCTTCAGTATATGTCTTTAAGACGCAATTAAAACATTTTTTATTGGGCACAAATAGTTAGCACATTATATTTTAGTGATAAATTGCATACAGTTAAGCGCAGAACAACACTGAAAATCCTTATTCACCTTAATATTTCAAATCCCTGACTACTGTCATGAATATCTGATTGTGTGTGTGTGTGTGTGTGTTTTGTTGTATGTTCGTGTGTATAGGTTAGGTTTTTATTCCCGTATGTATTTTTTTTCTTATCATATTTTTTCTGTAATTTTTTCTTTGTAATTTTATATTTCTCTTTTTATATTTTAAAATTTACCTTTCTATGTAATGGTTTAAATGTTGTTGTAAACATGGTTAAGTGGTAGAAAAGGCTACAAAGCCTTAACTTCGCCATGATAAACAAGACGCAATAAATAAATACAAATTTAAAATTGATAATAAATACAATTGTTATATCTGGTGACTATATCAAGTTACACATTTTGAATATTTACAATTTTCATATGTCTATATTAATATCATGAAAAAATCTACAAATGATAAATACAATTGTTACATCTGGTGACGATATTAAACAGGATAAAGAAGTTGGAAGATGTATTCCTTTCTTTATTAGATTCTTGAATAACATCTCCCTTTGAGTGGTATAAAGTGGACATTGAAATATAACATGATGAGCATCTTCCTGATCTAGATTGCACTTGCACATAGGTGAATTTACTAAATTAATTTTATATAAATGGTGATTTAAACGTATGTGACCTGATCTCAATCTTAGTATTAAAACTAAAAACCTTCTGGGTATATTAAATGTATAAAACCACGGAGTCTTATTGTTTAAATTTAGTACATTTTTATATGAATGACCCATATATGTAAATTTTTGTTTGACCCATATCTCCCAATCTTGTTGAATTTTGTTTTTAACTCTTGGTAACATATCTGTATATGATAATAATATATTCGTTCTGTGATCCATAATTCTTGCTTCTTTAGCATTTTTATCTGCCAGTTCATTATAATGAAACCCTGAATGTGCTGGTATATATGCAAAATGAATTGTCCTTCCCTCTGTAGTTAACTTACCATACAATCTTATTATGTAAAGTACCAATGCTGATGCCTTATATAACTTTTTATATGAAGATTGCACACTGTACAAAACACTTTTAGCATCTGTTAATATTAATATCCTTTTATCTGGAATATTATTAATGTACATCAATGCACGATATATTCCATATGCTTCTGCCGAGAAAATAGAACACTCTCCAGGTAGTCTAAACTTTTTAATATTTCCATTCGAAGAGTCAATAAAAGCACATCCTACTTCTTCTTTATTTTTTTATGCATCTGTGTATATGAATCTATAATTCTCCCAATTTTGTAAATATAATTGAATATTTGCATAACTTGTTAATGAAACATTCCTTACCGGTATTTTATCATATGAAATTTCATAAATTGGATGTTTGCTATGCGTTATTATTGTAGAAAATAAATCTTGATATTCTATTTTACATTGTAGGAAAGTTGAATATTGTCCCTTTATTTTGTTCTCTTGATATAAAATCCATTGGTCTTGCATAAGTTTATTTACTGGATGTTCTTGTGTTTCCCAGCACTTGAAAACGAATTTATTTGTAATCCATTTGCATCTATACTTAAAAGGTTTTTCTATGGATTCTAAATAAACTCCTACATTGGGAGCTGAATTCATGAGACCCAATGATCTCCTCAAGACTTTTCTTTCTAAACTATCTATCTTAGATAGAATTCTTTCTGTAGCATTTCCATATATGCTGCATCCGTATTCTAGCTTAGGCCTAAAAAAGTTTTTGTAAAATAAAAGCATTATTCTTGGGTGAGCATCCCAATTAGTATTTCCTAAAATTTTAAGCATGTTGAAAATTTTTTCACCTTTAGCTTGTAAATACCTTATATGATCCATCCACATTAATTTTCTATCAAAATTAATTCCTAAATATTTTATTTTATTTTGAAATGGAATACCAGCAATTTGTGTCAACGTATTTGGATATTTATGTTCACTTTTGTTATTAAAACATACAGCTGCTGACTTGTTCTGTGATATGATAAAGTTCATTCTCTCCAGCCAACATTTCACTTTATAAAAATTATTTTCTATTTTCTGAATACCTTCATATGGATTACAAAATGATCCTAATATACACAAGTCGTCTGCATACTGAATTATTTTTATTGTAGAATTATGAAATTGAAATATTCCTCTCATATATATATTAAATAATAGTGGACTCAGTGGACTTCCCTGAGGTAATCCTTGTGAAGTGGTACGGGGCCCACTAAGTGTGTCCTGAAACCAAAATAATATTTTCCTATTTATCATCAAGTTCCATATTATCTTCATAATTATTTTCGGAGTATTTGTCTGATTTAACATATCAATTAATATATGAGGATCAACGCTATCATATGCACCTTGTATATCTATAAAGTGAGCAAATGTATATTGTTTCTTATACATTGCATTTTGAACATGCAATGTTAATGTTGATAATGCATCAATACAACCCTTGTTTAGCCTAAAACCGAACTGATAGGGATAAAAATATTGTTCTTTCTCAAAATACCACTCTAATCTTTTTAATAATAATTTTTCAAATATCTTCTCAATTGTAGGAGCCAACGTAATAGGTCGATATGATTCAGCTTCTTTCGGATCTTTAGTTGATTTAAGTATAGGGGCTATCCACCGGAAGGAAGTGCCTTCGCACGGACGCCATGCTTGTAGCACAACAACTTCCGGTTCGTAGGCTCACAACATGCCACTAAAGGGAGCTGAGATTGTGTCATGTATGAAAGGAACGAATGAGTGTGTACAAGGAGGATGTAAACTACGATCAGGGCTAAATAATCTTTCATGGATCTCTCTTCATCCATTTCCTCGAGATCTAGGCGCCAAATTATTGCATTGAAGCTATCAGGCGTAAAAATTGGAAGACCATTAGCAGGAGTAGACTGCGCAGTAATGACAACGGAACGAAAAAAAAAAATACATTCCGATCCAGACTTCGGAAAAAATGATAGTTTAAAAGTAGTTTATTCCCTTCATATTTTTTGTACTAAATGTCCGAAATTTATTGAAATTAGCAGTTTTTATTCCAGAAATGCAAAATAAATCATCACCCGACGGTGAAATTGTGTGTATAATATATATATATTTTTTTTTAGTGTCGGGTAATGTTGAATATTTTCCGCTCCTATAATCTCCCAAATTAGTCGGAAATAACATTATTTTTCCCGTTTTGAACGTCAGGACTTTAAAAATACCCCGTCCTCTTTCCTTCCCAACCAAAAATTTTGCGTCCCGCACCACTTGCACTTCATTAAAAGTAGAAGAGAAATCATTCAAATCTCGATTTTCTCTCTGTTTTAGTGATATGAGCAAAAATATTACTTTTCCTTTCAAAAGATGCTCGGTCATGGCCAGATAGGTTACACGTTAAGTTCTTGAAGTACACACGAACTGTATTAAATTTTTGTGTAACCAGATTTTTTGTGTGTGTGTGTGTGTAACCAGAGGAAATATTTTTTTGTGTAGCCAGAAAATTAAGTGCGGGTACTATTAATTTTCGTCTTTTGCAATGGAAATCTTTTCAACATTGATAGATAGAGTGCCTCCCCGATGGCGCCGTGGTAGCCTCGTCGCCTTGTAATCAAGGAGTTCCGGGTTCGATTCCCGGTGGAGGCATATTGTGGTTCGGATCCAAATTTAAACTGTAGGTCCAGTCCCGATTAGCCTTACTGTGCACAAAGTGGACTTAATACACCAACTCAATCAATCAAATCAACATTGATGGAGAAGAGGTCCTAGGTTTGAACACCATGGTGAGGCAATGGTGTGTCATTGTATTTGTCCCATCATTAATTTTTCCAGTTTATTATTCATCGTCATGTTTAACACAAATAGCAGAAAATTGACTTAAAATAACAATGAGCGTTTTGTATATCTACGTTCAAACGAGAACGAAACCAGGAAGTGTGCATTATCGCATCCCTCTGACTCGTCCTGACTGAAGAAAGAAGAAAAGAAGCTCCTCTTTCCGTTTTTTATATGTCCGTACATCTCGCACTTTTTCACTTAAAACATAAATATATGCATTTAAGCGCTCTCGCTCTGTAGGAAAAATTACTTTCTATTTAATATGTAGGCTACAAATATCGCCAATGAAACGACGATCAGCAAATGGATCTCATCTTGGAATAATGCCGTATTACTTCCTAGTTGCTCACCCAATTGATATGCAAAGGCCTCTACTTTGCCCTGATATATCTTATTCTCCTCGTCGTCAAGTGATTTTATATGATCCATTTCATCCGGTATACAAAACGAGAAGAAATGCCACAAGTACGCGCTTGAATTACCTGGCCGCCGTGAACCGGAAGTTGTTGTGCTACAGTTCGACAATCGATTGTGCCGTTCGATATGTTTTTGTTTACTCGTGGATAGCCCCTATAGGTAGTATCAGATGTGTTTTCCAGTTTTGTGGCACATTTCCACTTCTCAGAATATTATTATAAATATTTACAAGTACTTTTAATGCATTGTCCGATTGATGTCCTATCATTTCATACGTTATTCCGTCGTATCCTGGAGCAGTTGATTTTATATTACTTAGAGTTTCTCTTAATTCTTGCAATGTTATTTTTGAATAAATTTCATCACTGGAACTTATATTATTTATAATCTCGGGTATTTTATTTCTTACATAACTAGGTGTAAACTTTTTTTCAAAATGTTCTTGCCAAATTGTTGTTATAGGTGAAACTAATTTTATGTCCTTTTTTAAGAAAATTTATTTTTTTCCAAATTGTGTTTGTTTTAACAGATGGTGATAATGATTCACAGAATTCTTCCCATGCTTGCCTTTTTGCTTTATTAAAGATACGTTTTGCTTTAGCAATTACTTGTTTTAAATTTATCCAATTATTTGGCAAAGGTTGTTCAGCAAATATTTCAGACAATCTTATTCTTTCTTCTTTTGCATCTTGACACTCATCATTCCACCAACTTATAGTAGGAAAGTTATTTTTATTATTAATTTTCTTCCGTTTAGCTACAATATCCATTGCATATGTTATTAATTGTAAATAACGTTGACACGTTATGTTTTGTTCCTGTTTAATATCTTCCATTGAGATATAAGAGTCCAAAATTATAGAATATAATTCCCAATCGATGTTTTTAACCTGCCACCTTCTAATTGGTAATGAATATATTTTAGGTACTGAGTGTGCATCATTTAACAGTGTAATGAAAATTGGCAAATGATCACTACCCCTATTCACAAAATCTACTTCCCAAAACAATTTATTTATTATATTATTTGACACAATAGTTAAATCTATGGCTGTTGGTGATTTACCATTCCATGGATAATGAGTAGCTGACCCATCGTTCATGAAATGTAATGATCGATCACTAATCCAGTCCAAAATACTACATCCTAATGCATCTCTATAATTACAACCCCATGCTTCATGATGAACATTCATATCACCTGTGATAATGACATTGTCGTGGACATAATATAATAATTCATTAAAGTGTGTGACTTTAATATGTTGAGATTTATAACTCGATGGAATATAAATTGAAAC
Organism: Lepisma saccharinum; assembly: GCF_977018435.1. Taxonomy (NCBI): domain Eukaryota; kingdom Metazoa; phylum Arthropoda; class Insecta; order Zygentoma; family Lepismatidae; genus Lepisma; species Lepisma saccharinum. The sequence goes on from NC_139235.1 coordinate 29,715,496, forward strand.
TATTGTACACTCTAATGTGTTCATCTTAATTTTCACTGCTATTAATTCTACATTAAATAATTTTATCAACCCTAATGATTCTGGTAATGTTACTCTCTTAAATTTTATACTTTCATGTATATATAAACCTACACCTCTTGTATCTTTAGTATGTAAATTAGATATTAACTCGTAATGAGGTATTTGATAATATTGATGCTGTCTACCACGAAATTCGGACAAACTCAATATACCTGGATGATGCTCATCTATAATTTGTAATACTTCTAATCTTCTAGCTGTAAATGAATTTATATTCCATTGCACTATAAAAGACATACCTATTGATCCTCTTCTACAAGTTTAACTTTCTGATAATATTGCAATTATCTTTCCTATAATTTGTTGCATTGAAATTAAAATCTTCTGTTTCTTCCTGGAATCATTTAAATCACGAACTGATTCAATCATGTCTGGTAAAAGGTCCAACAATGACTGATATATTTTCTTTTGTATACAATAAACTGATTTACGATCCGAATATCTTCTGCAATTTATATTGTCCATATCTTGTTCTTGCTTACTATAAGGGGATTCTCTCAAATATACTGGATATTTGTATTTTATTTGTTCTTTTTCTGTGTCTGATGAGGATGAAGAATCCACGTTCACATCCTTTTTGTTTTCCCGTGGGAGTTGTACAATACGTCTTGTAGCCGTTTTCATAATCTTCTTTGGAGGTGATGTAACAACTTTGCTGTATTGTACTCTCATTTTTTGATCACTATTCTCTTTTGATATTTTCTTTTGTTCAGCCATTTGAGTTACAAAACTCGCACAATAACTCTCTCTGCCCTCCTTGCAACTATCACTTTTTGGTGCATTCTTCTCATTCACATAACTCTTTTTGATGGGAGGGAATTCCAATCCGCTTCTTCGAACAGTTTCATGTTGAAATTGATCCCTAAATAATTTAATTTTTTGTTCACATGATATATTTTTTAATTATTTCCCGTCACAATACCTTTTGCTTCATAGTATGAGATGTTTTTCTCGGCCATAATAATTTGAATTTGCTTTTCATCCTGATATTTTGAGCACATTTTGTTGCAAGCGTTATGATCTCCTTTGCAATTTATACATGTTTCACTCATTTCGCAGTTTCCTTCGTGATAATCTTGGCCACATTTATAACACAATTCTTTACCCTTGCACTGTTGACCTGTGTGAGCAAATCTGAAACATCTATTACATTGCAACACTGGTTTCACACGTGGCACTACCTCAACTATTTGTTTTCCAACTGCTATGTATTGTGGTAAAACTGTCCCCTTAAAAGTTACACATAAGACTTGAGTAGGTTCAAGCTTAAATGACCCATCATTCCGCCATATTTTCTTCTTCATTCTTTCCATCTTAGTCACTAGCACTGGGCTTTCTATACTGCTTTCCAAATACTGCATTTCAAATTCTGTGGGTATTCCAAACACAAGGCCTTCCTTCTCCACTAAAGATTTAGGAATTCTGGCATTTACTCCTAACTTGTCTAATAACACTTTATTTTTCACAAAGTTATTAGCTTCTTGTGACGTGTTGAATAATGCTCGAACTCTATTTCGTCCACTTTGATCTACATACTTTACTTTCACATTATTATCCATCAACATATATCCAACTTTAACTGGATGCAAATTTCCTAACTGTTGGCTTCTACTTTCTATTATCACTAAATAGGGTTCGTTGGCACCTATGTCATACTGGTATATTTTTTCTTCATGAATTGTAGTGTGTTCCATCCTAGAACTTTTGTTACCCATTTCATTTTGTATTGTATTGTTCTTTCTTTTATTCGGCCCATTTACTTTGTGTGAAATGTCCATGACATCATTTACATCATTTTCTTCATGTTTTGAATCAGATGATATTATATCAATATTATCACTGGTTATAGTATTATTGCATATAGCACTATGTCCGTCCTCAACAATATTGCTTCCCTTTTGATCCATTATGATAAATAAACGAGACAGTTAAAGCACATCTCTAATACAATCCAAAGGGATATTGAACGTCTTAAATTGTAATAGATTTGATTATTATCAATCAACTTTTGTCCTTTTCTATCACAATAGATAATAATCTAAACACTACTTAATCTTACTACACAAGTCCTTCAATTAAATCCACATAACATTCGATTCAATCTAGCGAATAATCTTGCTTATTGAACCAATACGCCACTTTTTCACTCAATCATCTACACATCAGAATCAGAAAGATATGATACATTCCTCTCATAACCAAAAATCGATCTGCCTTAAAAAGTTGTTTGTGTATTGTCATGGAATAATAATAATTGTGGAATGAATGCAGTAA